>NW_010536956.1:6179-10496 GCF_000687285.1 Phaethon lepturus | reverse complement strand
TTGCAGATTTCCCTTTCCCTCATGGAGAAAACATGCCCGCTCTACATTTTTACAAACCTCTTCCATAATTTTTCTGAGTATATTTATTTCTGCCCCTTCATTCACAAATAACTTTTTCTCTTCTCTAATATGTCTCCTTCTTGTCCTGTGGCTCTGTGAGAGGAAGATGAAAACAACCCTCTGAAATACAAGTAAACTTATGAACATGAGCTTAAATTCTGGGCAGAACTGAAACACTAGTCAGTCTTTAGCTGTCTCCAAATAGGCTGATTTCTCTGATTATCATACATAGCCTGTCCTGAACGCTTTTATAATGAACCTTTAAATAAATTTTAATTGGAATCTGGGTATTATTCCTGTAAATTCTCCTCCCACAATTAACTGCGTGGTGAAGAAATCTCTCTTGGTTCATTTAGTATCAACAATGTGATGCCAGTCACCGGAGGAGGACACAGGGGCATAAGGGCATCGATCAACTCAAAATGAGGACAGGACTGTGGCAGGCTTCCACAGGCACAGGCCCATCTCTTCCTTCCTGAGACATGAGCACCACAAACACAGTCCACGAAAAGACGTTAACTCTAAAATTAGAAGCAAAGTCTGAGATCTGAACAATGCTATCTTATTCTTTTAAATATTCTCATGGCCTAGGTTTCAGGTGATTATTTTGCCCATAGAAGGAGCAGTTTGTGGTTACATAACCAAAGCAACACCACTTTTCGGTGACGTATTTCATAAACATGAGGTTCACAAACTACAAAATAGAAAAAATGAGGAAAAAAAAGGCAGTGAATTCAACGTTAGCTTTTCATTTAATTCCACGGAAAGCAGTTGCATTATCTTCATAATCATTGAAAGTGAAATCTGTAATGCATATCTAGAATAAATTAAAGTTTGAAGCAAACACAACAAAGGTAGAATTGTCTATTCATAACAACACAGTCTTCAAGTCATAATACACTTCAGTGGAAGACTCTTGCCAGTCTGAATAGTCCAGCAGAACACAAGACAGACTGAATACAATAGAAGTTTTGAGATTCTATTTGTAACATATAATTATTCCATATTTTAATGTATTATAAGTTTAAATTATCCACATCAGAGGATTTTATGATTTCAAGTCTGCGTAATAGAATAGAAATTTTTACTCCCATTTTGACAGGAAGAAGATAATGAATATGTACTACAGAATAAGACGTACCAATTCTGTGACTGACCATTTTCAATATATTTACAAGTAGTTCAACATTTTCATTAAGGAAGCTTTTTATAATATAAAGTGGAAATGGGAATGCAAAATGATTACAGCTAGAAAAAAAAAACCCTAAAAATGGGGAGAATGCTATATGCAGGCACATCAAGAACTCACACAAGACACTCTCAGCAGCAGCAAACACCACACTGAACCCACAGTAGGAGACACCTCCCAGACGCAGAGCCAATATTAACAGAGCACAAACATTAATAACTCAAAATTAAACAAGCATTTTGTCTCAACAGAAGCCCTTAGGCACCTCTGGAGGTGTCTGTGGTCCAGAACGGTAGGCATGAGCTGCGTACCTGCCTCCCCTTACCCGCTGAGAAGAAAGGGAAAGCCCACTCCCTGTTTCAGTAGTCAGCGGTACTGCAATTCTCAAAGACCACTTTCAGAAGAACTCTATGTCGAATGTTTCCATTAGCCCTGCCTCATACAGCATTTAAAAAACAATATAGATATTACAGAGGTACAGGCATTGTAGTGTACCACCATCTTGAAGTACTTTTACGCTGCCAGTGCACAGTGCAATTGTCGTCTTGGAGCCCATACGCTGATGCTCAGCATGAAGCACATGAAGAGAGTACCATGTCGTTATTTGAGCTAGAACCCATGCCAGCTACACTGCAGCCTTGGAGACCTGCCCAGACTACCTTTAATCCAGCTGTTTTGATTCTTTTAGCACCATCACCAGCTCAAGCCCACTGGGTTCTCTGGTGAGCTTTCCATTGTCCTGGTTACAGCCAGGATAGAGTTAATTTTCATCATAGAAGCTAGTGTGAGGCTTTATTTTGGATTTGGGATGAGAAAATGTTGATAATTGTTGCTAAGTAGTCAAGGACAATCCAGCTTCACCTGTTTGCCTGTTGACAAGAGGGCTGGGGATGCACGGGGAGCTGGGAGGGGACATAGCCAGGACAGCTGACCCAGGCTGGCCAAAGAGATATTCCATACCATACAACCATATGACATCATGCTCAGTATATAAAGCTGGGACGAAGAAGGAGGAAGGGGTGGAGGGATGTTCGGAGTTACGGCATTTGTCTTCCCAAGAAAGCATTACGCGTGACGGAGCCCTGCTTCCCTGGAGATGGCTGAACCCCTGCCTGCCCATGGGGAGTGGTGAATGGATTCCTTGTTTTGCTTTGCTTGTGTGCGCGGCTTTTGCTTCACCTATTAAACTGTCTTTATCGCAAACCATGAGTTTCCTCACTTTTACTCTTCCAATTCTCTCCCTTGTCCCACCGTGGGTGGGTTTTCAACACCCGACTGGACAAAGACCTGAGCAACCAGGGCCGAACTCAGAGCTGACCCTGCTCTGAGCAGGAGGCTGGACTAGGGACCTCCCAAGATCCCTTCCAGCCTGAACGGTTTTATTCATGTACCTAGGCCATAGAAAAGTCCGTAACACTTTAGCTAATCCTACCATCAGTGCTGAGGGTAAGACAATGAGGTAGTCAAGTTCAGGCTTGTTCCTCCATGCTACAGTCACATCTCTCATTCCCATATAGGCCTATAGGCTCTGAAATTTAGTAACTGTAGCAAACCTGAGCAAAGGCCCACTTAACACCTCTTTAAAAAACAAACAAACAAAACCCACCCACCTGGCAGTCCAGCCTAAGTGTGGGCGTATTTGGTATGGGTTTAATGTCCATCTTCCCAGAGGCAAATCTAAGGAGAAAGCTAAGTAAAAGAAGAAAAAGGGATTAAAAGACCAGCATGCTTGACATCAGTCTTTCTCATGGCCAGTGGGGAAATCTTCTGAAGGTCCAATAGGATTGAGATCCTTAAACTTCCTTGAACAGAAACAGGACTTGTGGCCTGGAAGGGTTTTTACTCTTTTAATATGGGTTCAGATTTTCTGCCCCTCACTACTAACACTGGAAGGATGTTCCAAGTCCCCATTCCAACTCTGAATAAAACCTCCCAGTAGCTTCTAATACCAGTTGTTACCCCAACAGCTATCCTTGATTGATGCTAGCTGCAGGAAGTGATTAGGGTCCCCTTTGGGGGAAAACAACAGCTATGGTGACAGAAGCCACCACACGAAAGCACAGACCCATCAAGTGCTGAGAAGCAACAAAAGAATTTTCCACTGAAAATGGACTGTGAACAAGCAGGAGGCTGGATCTCGCAAGATACGGTGTCCGCAAGCCTGTGAAGTATCTGGAGGCTGTGCTGGGTTTGGCTGGAATCAAGTTAATTTTCTTCATAGTAACTCACATGGGACTATGTTTGGATTTGTGATGAAAACAGTGTTGGTAACACACCATTACTGCTGAGCAGTGCTTACACAGTGTCAAGGCCATTTCTGCTGCTCACCCCACCCCACCACTGAGAAGGCTGCGGGTGCACAACCGGGACAGCCGACCCCAATTGACCAGGGGGTTATCCCAGACCATATGAGATCCTGCTCAGTAATAAAAGCTGAGGGAAGAAGGAGAAAGAGGGACACATTTGGAGTGATGGCATTTCTCTTCCCAAGGAACCATTACACATGATGGAGCCCTGCTTTCCTGGAGGTGGCCGAACACCTGCCTGCCCATGGGAAGTGGTAAATGAATTCCTTGTTTTGCTTTGTTTACTTGTACAGCTTTTGCTTTCCCTGTTAAACTGTTTTTATCTTAATTCACAAGTTTTCCCACTTTTACTCTGCCGATTCTCTCCCCCACCCCACGGAGGGAGGCAGGAGGGAGGAATGAGCGAGCAGCTGTGTGGGGCTGAGCTGCCTGCCGGGGCTAACCCACAAGGCAGCAGACAGAGGGAAGCGAAGAAAATGCCAGAGCAACAGGAAGAGGTCCTGAGACAAAGGATGATTTGGGAAGATTTTAGGCACGGTCTTGTTTAAAACTTTCTTTTCCTTGATTGCTACTGCATTCAGTGAGTGTGTAACTAGCATGGGATCCAATGAACCCAGGTACCAAATAGATGTACTCATGTCAACGCACCGGAGCCAGGATTCACCTAGATATACCAAAACAAACATCTGCCCTGCTCTCCGCTGAACTATATCCCCCTCCTCACATTGCTGCCCTGAATCCTACCACTAACTGTAGTGCTGA
>NW_010536956.1:4534-6000 GCF_000687285.1 Phaethon lepturus | reverse complement strand
CTGCCCTACCCGGCCAGCCATCATCAAGACCCAGGGAGGCTCAGCCTGTACGGACAACTAGTAAGAAGATTGTCCCTCAACTCTCCCTTGAGTACTCCCTCCTTGAGGAGTCCCACATCTTTCACTTGGGGGAAAAATAATACTGAAGTGGATGGCAGAGTAAAAGCCTACAGGACAAGCCACCAACCTGCGCCCTGCCTTGCCTTGCCTTGCCTTGCCTTGCCTTTGCCTGCCCTGCCTGCCCTGCCCTGCCCTGCCCTGCCCGCTCTGCCCTGCCCGCCCTGCAGGGCGGTCACGGAGCCCGCTGCCAGCAGGAGGAGCCCTTCCACCGCCGATGGCGTCCCTGCGGCTCCCCGGCACGTCCTGCTTCACCAGAATTAAAAAACAAACCAAACAAAAACAACCAACCAAACAAACAACCAAAAACCACGTGAAAGTCCCACAGCCCACCTCAGGCTTTACTCTCCTTTCAAGGAGGGGTAAAAATCCACAGGAAACCACAGTAAAAAGCGGAGCGCGCAGTTTCCTCGGTCAAGTGTGGTAAAGATGCTCTGTCGCACAGCAGGTGGGATTTTACCAGATTTGGGGGAAGAAGATGGATGGGAAGGGGCCTCCCTGGAGTTCGGAGTTTCTCAATGCCTTCTGCATTTAACTGGAAGAGCACCAGTACGGATTTCCCACAAGCGATGCTTCTCGCCCACTCCTGACTGATGCTTTGACTGCTGTGAGCATCTACATTCCTCACGTCAAGTACAGAAAACCCTGCTGACAGCAGCTTGTTCTCCATTCCTCAGGGACTGACATTAAAGTTCCTAAGATGTTTCTTTATTTTACTTTTACTCTGTAAGTTGTCCTTAATTTACACCTTCTTCATGGGCGGCTTCTCTTCCCACCGCTGCGCCCATGTGCCTCCGCTCCCACGCCTTCTGTAGTGAAATGAAGTCATTCTTACACTGGTTAGTGTAAGAGTCACCCCTTAACTGAAGGTGTTCGCAGAGCTATAGATACATCGTGGTTTAGAGGATGCACATATCCAAGAACACGTTGGTTTTCATCCAGGCTCAGTGCTCTCAGGTGTCAGTACAAAACCCAGGTCTCATTGTCCTCTTTGGACACAAACAACATGACATTGGGATAAATACTAATGAGAGAAGGGGGGCTAGCAGGCCTCCGACTCCCGCAGCCTGCACCCCTACATTATGGCTGTGCACAGTTTTTATTAGGATTGTGCTTGGTCCAGACATAATATTTATGACAAGCTCCACTGGACCTAGTTTTCTTTTTCTACATATTTGCCTATAGTGAAAAATGCATTATATAGGATTATTCATCAAACCACACAATCTCCTTACAATAAAAAGTCTCATATAGTGAACAAAGACAAATTAGAGTATGGTAAGGTGTTCTGTGAACCTTATTTGTTTATCATGTTTCAAAATCTAATACATTGCATCAGATTTCAGAAG
>NW_010536956.1:0-4503 GCF_000687285.1 Phaethon lepturus | reverse complement strand
CTTTCCCTATTTTATATTTTTCTGATGAGTACAGGACTGAACAGTACCGTTACACTCCTGAATCTTGTTTACTGCTCTACCAGAGTTTAAAGTAGAGGCATGACTCATTTGCAATATGTACAATTTTGCGGTGAAGCACTACAATACTGACTGTTTACATTTCAGAATTATCTCTCATTAAATGTGCTTTTTTCTAGCCCTGAAGACAGGTTGTGTCTTCCCCAGTGGCCTCATATAACAGAAGTACATCATCTACTCTTCATATTCAAAATATGTAAATCTAAAGTAAATATTGTCATCCAAAGCGGTTTGCTTTCTATACCACAACTTATGAAATAACAGCTTGCCCCATCTATCACTATTTCAAAGGCAAGTGTTCTGAAATAATTTTGAATCATCCCCCAAAGCCTGGTGGGAAATAAAGGTCATGGGGTTGTCAGTCACTGCATTCCAGTTGTGCTTTAATACATTCCCCTCAGCCTCACCACTCCAGTTTTAGCAGAGGAGAGGCAAATACTTACCTGCCTGACAGCCTCAGCTACAGAAAATTGCCAGGTTGAGCCTACTGCCTTGCGTCCTTCAACTATTCCCTTTTTGCAGTTTTCATATGTACAGGTAACACTTCCAGAGATCGAAGCCTTACAAAACAGGGGCTGAGGAAGAGATCTGTCATCCAGAGAGTTTGGTGGTTTTTTGCTTCATACAACTTCTCATTTCTGTCTCAGCTTAATATGGACAGTCATGTTGGTTTCCTAGCCATTTAGTCAAATTCATTCAAAATATTTTTCACAACTGTAGTGGCACATCCAAACGATCCCCTAGCAATCTCCTATCGTTATGGCTCCGGGACAGTACCCAAGCAGCCAGTGGCAGTGCTTGGTTCAGACCAGGGGCTTTCACGGACAGGTCAAGAAAAGCCGGGTTCAAGAAGACCAGATCTGATGGGGCTGCCTAAGGAATGGCAGAGCCACTGAGCTGAAGAGATTGCCCAGGACACATCAGCCGGCACAAAAGCCATGAGCTCTGTGCAGTCGAGAGCTAGTGGTGTGGACATCAAAGGAAGAAAGGGTTTGAGAACAGCAACAGACCCTGAGCCATGAGCAGGAGGCACAAAGCACCAAAGAGACAAGAGGATGCACGTCTGTGACACCTTCACAGAGCTGTGTTTCGCTGAGCAACTTCAGTTTTGCTCTAGTCACCTTTGCTCAAGTTGCAGAGGGTATCTCTAAGTCAGTGCATTTCCCTTAATCACTATTTCTCAACTTTTTAGTATTTTTTTTCTCCAAATATTCACGGCACTACTTCAAACTGAATAGGGGGACAAAAGTCCAGCAACATCATTCCAAAATCGTTGGACAGCTGTTCTAAAACCAGAACTTGGCAACTAAAGAAGCAAAGTGTTACTGGCTTTATAGAGGGTTTTTTAGCAAAACTGCGAACATCCACATGAACTTACGGGTGCCCAGGGGCACAACCTCCAGCAGCTGGCAGGTTGCAGCTGTGCCAAGGCAGCAGCCACTGCCACACAGGCACCCAAGTCCTGGGCACCCCATAAAATAGCAGCATCTGATGTGGCCCAGCTCCGTCATGTTATTTTCAACAGTTTCAAGAGTGTTAAGCAATTACATTACAAGTCTGTATACACAGTTTTTACTTCACTTTCCTGAGGTACCTGCAAAAACTACAAAACCACTTGGCCAGCTCCTCTGCGTCCCATACTCGCCCCCAGTCTGAGCAATTTTTGAACCTGCCGGTGGACTCAACCACGTTTGACAAAGGCAGTTCTCGAATTTCCTATAGACCAACGCTCATTAGACCCAAAAAGCTCTGTAAACGATTCTCCTTAAATCAAGATAAAAACAGATGCCATCTCATTAAGGCTGATCACAGAGCACTTCCAAACGCTGCAAGACTCAGTCAACACAAGAGGTGGAACAGCCTCACACCAGCACGTTTTTGCCTAGGAACCAAGTAATAGCTCACCGAATACTTTAACACATTAGGAAGTGCATGGTCACTGCCTGCAAAACGCATGAACACGCAGAGTAAACTACATCACTCCTTTTTAACCTTACTGGGAAAGAAAGCTTCCCTGTGGACAGCTTGGAGATCTCACCTGAACATTGGCAGCGAGATTACGGTCAGTGACGCTGCGTGACGTAGAGGGTAAGGCCAAGTCCCTGGCTGGAAGAAAGCTGTGAGGAAGCACGCTAAAAGAAAACGCTTCTTCATGGCACACCTCTGCTGCCTTTCTGTTGGCAATGCTGTGAAAAGGAGCTTCTGGATGGGTTCGGCTGGAAACGAAGGGGGAAAAAGAGAGGGGGAATCTAACGCAGCTGAGAAAACCAAAGCGTTCGGTGCAGCTCAGGTCAGTAGCTTCAAGTTTAGGGGTAGCAGCTTTTCCAGCTGCTTAGGACCTGCCTCCTGTCCTCCTTCTCCCACGGTGGGGCCCGCTTCTTGGTGAGGTCACACAGAGTTCCACATTGCATCACAGTCACCAGTGGACGTGGGAGGTGTAAGGAGGAATTGAGTAGAAAACAGCAGGATGAGGAGCTCCTGCTCTGTGGATAAAAAGCTGACTCAAAATTTCCAGCTTAATTGGGACAATGCCTGTGGGTTTGATCTTTTTTACCTTTTTCCCTCAAATAAAGCCTGTTGTTCCAACCTCTTCCAATAGCCAAGGTTTTGAGCAACGCCAAGCTAGTCCTCGTCTGTTGCTTCCCACTCAAGTTTTCACACTCCTGTTCTTTACAGCGTGCACAGCACACAGGACATGCTGCCTTGCTGAAGGATCATGTCAGTATTTCCCCTGTCCGGATAATGCGAAAAGGATGTTTTCACTTTGTTCTTCTCACCTCAAAGCTCAGCCCCATGTCGTTAACTCTCTGTTTCCTTTGTCATGTCCTCTCACAGTGCACCGTTGCACAAGGCCACCTAATTTACCTGCATGCAAACAGCTGGTGGGCATCCTTTCGATTTGGAGCACAGCACAAAGGATGGCTGTTGCTACAGGGTGGTCGAACTGGCCTCTAAAATGTCTCTGCCAAGGAGAATCCTCTTGGCACTCACCAAACAGGGGTGTGCAGATGAATCCAGACTTACAGACATGTATAATTATTTAGGTAGAAATTATTTTTCCTCCTGCCATACGCCAGTGCTTACACAGATATATCTGAGCTCTTTATCTGCAGCCTTGCAGAACGCATAACTGTTCATGTCAAGTATTCCATGGTGGATGCCGATAAAATCTGACACTCTTAATGAGCTGGAAGCCATTCAGAATAGCCACAGAGTGGTAAGCTTTTTGTTTTAATCGAAGGTTTCCTTACTAGTGGGAAATGCATTGAAATGTTATTTCAATTTGCTTCCTAATAAAACCCAGTTAATCTGAATTGTTTTAAAAGCACTTGTAAAAGAATTCCAATAAACCACAAACTGACAGAAGCAAAAATACCTGGAATACAAGGGTTTATGCCATGAGCCTTCATTGTCTTCAGCATAACAGGCATGCAGCACAAAGACAAACCATTTTTCAAGCGACTAGACTGAATTTCCCCCTACAAAGTGTGTGCTTCCTATGTCCATCTGTGGCCTTCCTAAGCCCTTTCAGAACAGCTTTCCCATTTTACAACCTGCAGCAGGCAAATTATGCAGTGTTGATTTCTGCAGCTACCCATAGAATATACTCAAGTATGCTGTACTCCTAAATCTGATCATTTATAAATGTGTTTTACAGCCCAAAAACTAGGCCTGGGCATATTTCTACGCACCAAGACCTCAGAAGTGAAGTTGTCCGTTCAACCAGGAATGCAGTCTGTTAAATGAGAATAATTCAAGATTCTTGAATCCATTTCTTTATTACTTTCCCAAAATAATATGTACATCTGGTCATTACAGTCACCTGTCTTCTTTTCCGTGAGTAGGAAAAATTACTCTCAGCAACCCAAGATGTATTGTCTATGTGTGCACACCCAACCATCCAAAATTGAAGAAAGTTCTTCCCTTGCAATATCTGTAGACAAAGCTTACCTCCAACTCCCCCTCTGATTCAGCAGGTAAGATGCAAGAGGAGACACGTTCTTTGTGTCCCAGTTGTCAGTGAACTGTCATATCTCAGAAGCAAGACTCCTGCATAGGGTTTGACAGAGTAAAGGAGAGTGAGACACGGCAGCTCATGTCTGAGAACTTCATGTTTGGATAATGCTCATTTGGTTTTCTATCCTCAAGTGAACTATCTAGTCCTCCTTGAGGTAGTGGTCCCTCACCAACACTGTTATCAAGTGGAAGTCGGGGCATCCTTTACAGTAACATTAAACGTGCACAAGAGCACATCCTACCCTGTAATCCAAGTGTCAGGATTCGCTGCAGCGGTGGGATGATGCACAGCAGGCCCATCTCCACCATGACTACCTCACCTTCCCAGATGCCCTTGTGCAATAAGTATGAGACTCTGCAAGTGGAATTGAACAACAATGAGGATGATGGTCCATCTAGGTTGGAGGT
>NW_010536955.1:0-1441 GCF_000687285.1 Phaethon lepturus | reverse complement strand
ATGTTGTGGGGGACCATGTCAAAGGCCTTAGCGAAGTCCAGATAGACAACATCAGTAGCAGTTACCTTGTGCACTGAGGTTGTCACTCCATCGTAGAAGGCCACTAGGTTGGTCAGGCAGGACTTGCCCTTGGTGAAGTCATGCTGGCTGTCTCGAATCACCTCCCTGCCCCCCATGTGCCTTACCATAGCTTCTGTGACTGGTGCCATGGGCAGAATTTTGCATTTTTTGACCATGGGGCGGTTCACATGGTACAGCCCTGCTTGCAGCAGATGGGGTTCAACTATCTCCATGGGGGGAAAGGATTCTCGCTTATGAGCTGGCAGGCCTCATCGAGAAGGCTTTAAACTAGATTTGAAGGGGGAAGGGGATAAAACCAGGCTCAAACTGAGCTGAGGGGTGGCATGCTGGAGTTGGGGGTGAATTTATTAGCCCAGCTCAAGTGCATCTACACCATTGTGCACCGCGACAGCTATGACGTAGTTGCCATCACAGAAACATGGTGGGATGCTTCTCATGACTGGAGTGCTGCAATGGATGGCTATAAGCTATTCCGAAGGGATAGGCAAGGAAGGAGATGCGGTGGGGTGGCTCTGTATGTTAGGGAGAGTTTTGATTGTATAGAACGCAACAATTGTGATGACAAAGTCAAGTGCTTATGGGTAAGGATGAGCGGGAAAGTAAACAAGGCAGATACCTTGCTGGGTGTCTGTTATAGACCACCCAACCAGGATGAAGAGGCAGATGAAGTGGCTGGGAGAAGTCTCACAATTGCAATCCCTCGTTCTTGTGGGGGACTTCAATTTACCAGACATCTGCTGGAAGTCTAACATAGCAGAGAGGAAACAGTCTAGGAGGTTCCTGGAGTGTGTGGAAGATAATTTCCTGACACAGCTGGTAAGTGTGCCTACCAGGGGAGGTGCCCTGCTTGACCTGCTGTTTACAAACAGAGAAAGACTAGTGGGAGATGTCGTGGTCAGAGGCCGTCTTGGGCTTAGTGACCACAAAGTGACAGAATTCTCAATTCTTGGTGAAGTAAGGAGGGGAGTCAGCAAAATCACTACCATAGACTTCCGGAGGGCAGACTTCAGCCTGTTCAGGTCACTGCTTGACCGAGTCCCTTGGGAGACAGTCCTGAAGGACAAAAGGGTCCAGGAGGGCTTCAGTTTCTTCAAGAAGAAAATCTTAAAGGTGCAGGAGCAGGTGGAGGAGTTGGTCCACATGTGCCACAAGAGGAGCTGGCAGGGAAGACGACCGGCCTGGCTGAACGGGGAGCTTTTGCTGGGACTCAGGAAAAAAAAGGAGAGTTTACCACCTTGGGAAGAAGAGGCAGGCAACTCAAGAAGATTACAAGGATCTCGTTAGGTCATGCAGAGAGAAAATTAGAAAGGTAGAAGCCCAGCTAGAACTAAATCTGGCCATGGTCATAAGGGATAACAAA
>NW_010536954.1:14039-31023 GCF_000687285.1 Phaethon lepturus | reverse complement strand
GCCTGCTCCTGCGCCTTTAAGATTTCCTTCTAAGAGTATTGCCAGCAGGTCAAGTATGGTGATCCTTCCTCTCTACTCAGCACTAACTGGAGTGCTGTGTCCAGTTCTGGGCTCCTCAGTGCAAGAGAGAAATGAACACACTGGAGCAAGTCCAGAGAAGAGCGACTAAGATGATTAAGGGATTGGAGCATCTCTCATATGAGGAAAGGCTGAGAGAGTTGGGTCTGTTCAGCCTGGACAAGAGAAGACAGAGTGTAGATCTTATCAGTATGTACAAATACCTGATGGGAGTGTGTAAAGAACGTGCAGCCAGACTCTTCTCAGTGGTATCCAGGGAAAAGAGAACTTTTTTTATGGTGAGGATGGTCAAACACTGGAACAGATTACCTAGAAGGACTGTGGAGTATCCATCTTTGGAGACATCAAAACCCAATGGGACACAATCTTGAACAGCTTGCTCTAAGTGACCCTGCTCTGAGATGGAAGATTGAACTAGGTGATCTCCAAAGGTCTCATTCCAACCTCAACTATTCTGTGATCCTGAGATCAAAATAACTAAGGCCTCCACCAAGAACAGAATTCTGTGAGAGGGAAAAATTTAACTGAAGACAAATGAGATCCAAAGTCTAGAAATGGAAGGCATGGAAATTCAAAGTAAAAGTGCTTTATGAAAATAAATATATAGTATCATTTACCTCTAATAGGAGATTAAACTCTAGAGCCAGAGAGGAAATTTCTAAGCCTATGTTTATGCATGTTTTTGACATTCAAGATAAAACCACTTGATATCGACATCTTTTATCATCCCTGATACACATTTTGGCAGTTAGTTTTGCTTCAGAATCTTGGAGAGGTGTCAAGTTCCGTATGCATCACCACCCCTCAAGGGAGGTGGTGGTCTTTCTACTAGAAAAGATTCAGTAGAAGTTCTTTATATACAAGTTAAAGCCAACAAACAGCAGGAACTGGAGCTCCATGCCCAATCTGAAAGTTATGATGTCATAATGGTATTTGGTCAAGCATTGGAACAGGCTGCCCAGGAAGGTGGTGGAGTCACCATCTCTGGAAGTATTCAAAAAACGTGTGGATGTGGTTCTTCAGGACATGGTTTAGGGGACATGGTGGTGTTGGGTTAATGGTTGGACTTGATGATCTTGAAGGTCCTTTCCAGCTTTAGTGATTCTGTGATTCTATGATAATAAACACAAAACTTGGTGGGAAAACTCACATGACTGCAAGACCACATTAGATGGCTACAAATTCTTTCAGAAAGATAAGAAGGATAGAAGAGGAGGTTGACTTCCATTTTATGTAAAAAAGAGTCCATAGTGGTCCCGGGAAGGGCTCAGAAGAGGACCCAGGAACCTATAGGCCCATTAGTGTTACTTTGGTTCCTAGGAAAATAACAAAACAAGTCCTCCTAGAAACTATTACTAACCAAATGAAGGAGGTGACTGGGGAAAGCCAGCATGGATTTACCTGAGGCCAATAATGTCAGACTAACCTGATCATCTTCATAGAATCATAGAATCACAGATTAGTTTGTGTTGGAAGGGACCTTTAAAGGCCATCTAGTCCCACCCCCCTGAAATGAGCAGGGACATCTTCAACCAGATCAGGTTGCTCAGAGCTCCGTCCAACCTGATGTGGAATGTCATCTTTGATGACATTAAACTGAGTGGTGAGATGGACACATCAGAAGTAAGAGCCATCCTGCAGAGAGATTTGGACAGGCTGAAAGAGTGGTCTAGTAAGAACAGTATTAAGTTTAACAAAGTGCAAAGTCCTGCATCTAGGATGATGTAACCAAAGAGCCCAGCACAAACTAGTTTTTGCATGGGGGAATTTCTGGGGAGCAGCTTTGCTGAAAGGAACCTGTTATCCTGGTGAACAAGCTGAACATGAGACAGCAGTGCATCCCTGCAGCAATGAAAGCAAATCAGATCCTGCACTGCATCTGCAGGGGCTAGCAGTGATAGAGATGTAATCATCCCACTCTACTTAGTTCTTGTCAGGCCATACTTGAAGTAGTCTGTCCAGTTCTGTTCTCCAGAATTCAAGAAAGACATGGACAGACTGGAGAGGGTCCAAAGGAGGGACACAAAGATGATCAAGGGTCTACAGAGCCTGCCCTGTGAAGAAAGGCTGAAGGAATTAGGTCTTTTCTCCCTGGAGAAGGCTCAGAGGGGACCTCATCACAGCAATACAGGACTTAAAGCGTGGCCACAAAGAAGATGCAGGCTGTCTCTTCACATGGAGCCACATGGTGAAGACAAGGGGCAACAGATACAAGCTGCCCCAGGGCAGGTTTCATCTTGACGTAAGAAAAATATTTTTCACAGTAAGAATAATCGTCAACTGGAACAACCTCCCCAGGGATATGGTAGTCCACATCGCTGGAGGTTTTCAAGATGTGATTGGACACGGTGCTAGATAGTCTCACCTAGGTTTCCTTTCCCACAGAAGGTTGGACCAGATGATCTTTCAAGATGTCTTCCAACCTGAGCTGTTCTATGATTCTATGATTCTATGATTCTATGATTCTATGATTCTATGATTCTATGATTCTATAATTCTATGATAAAAAACTATAGGAACAATTTATAAAGTGTCATGACAAAATCTCTACTCACAGAAATGTTATTACGGGATAGGATATTGTTCTGAATCATCACTCAAGTTTATAGACAGCTCTTACACTTGAATGGGGAGTTGATTCAAGAGGTGTCAGAGAGATGAACGACATGAACATAACAGGATCTAGGCTTTACCTTAGGATCCATGGTTCACTGATCACCTGAATGTAAGCTTTTTCATTAGTAATGTTTATAATGATTGTGCTAGTAACACTTGCTTTCTCATATAACAATTAGATGTTCCCACTGTAATTAATTAAATTGTCATGTCTGTCAACAACTAAAATAAGACAAGTCTCATTTGGTGCCTTTCCAGTGTAAACAATATAAAAATTACACAGGCTTAGAACAGTTTTGGTTGTACAGGACCTCTAAATCTCATCTGGCCTAACACCATGTTCAAAGCATCGCCAGCTTGAAAGTTAGAATAGGTTGCTCAGCCCATTGTCCAGTTTTGAATATCTCCATGTGTACAAAATCTACCACCTCCCTAGTCAATCTGCTTCAGTGCTTAACAAGCCTCACTGCAAAATTTAGTTTTCTTTATATCTGACAGTCAGGGTTGCAATCTGTGGCCCTTACCTCAGGTCCGTGTTGTAAAAGCGTCCACCTCTGCCTTTCCTCTTGCCAACATAGTGGCCCTTTGCTAGGCTTACTCCAGTTTGTTAATGTCTTTTTTGTTACTGTGGACTCCAAAACTGGACACAATAGTCCAGACACAGTTTCGGAAGTGCTGAGAAAGTGGGTATAATCACTGTCCTCAGCACTCTCGCTACAGAGCAGCTAAAGCGGGGCAGTACATGGTTAGCCCTCACCCTGGCAAGGGAGCACTATTTGCTCCTATGCAACTTGTTGTCCACCAACAACCCTCAAGTGTTTTTTGTTAGAGCTGCTCCCTAGAGCGTTGGTCTCTCCCAGTTGCTCACTTTCAGATCATTTCTGTCAGATCACTTCTTCAGCTTTTTGAGATTCACCTAACAGCAGCCTTATTATTCAGCGTACTGACTGCTCCCTGCAATTTGGTGTCAACCCCAAACTTGCTGACAGTGTGTTTCTTTCCATATAATTACAAACCAACAAATCACACCACTTTGTCTGGTAGAGCCAATACACTGGTTTCCCAGGTAATGAAAAGCAAAAGAGAGTTCTGAAGGCACACTTCACAAGGGACTAGTGTAGGAGTTGAGTGACTATGAGGAAGGAAGACCTGAATTTAAATAGAAAAATAACATTTTATATAAAAGCAGACCATGACAGCTGCTCTGGTCAGCAATTTCTTGAGACTGAATGTGGACAGAAACAGTCAATGTACACACAAATACCCTTCTGATCTGGCAGTATTTGCACCCATTCTCATCTTACCCCATGTACCCGGAAACGCCGAAACAAATATGTGCTTTAATGTTAGTGCACACAATAATCTTTTAATCTTTATCCAATACTGGGTAAAAGTTTCAGTTACAGGAATATCCCTGTCATCTTCTTTGACTTTTACACTATATGACTGATGTAAAGAAGCCGTAGCATGAACAGGAACTTGGCCCAAGACTTTTTTTACCCCGATGGAAAAATCAATGGGCAAGATTCCATCTTGGTTACAACAATGTCAATCTGGAGACACCTCAGTAGCCAGCTGAGTTTATTTGCATTACTGGAGATTAAGATCAAGTCTAACTACAACTGGATGTGTCAATCATTAGCAGAGAGCCTTTGTACCTAGCGTTCGCATTGACTGCAAATTTCACATATAAGGATGAATACATACGAAACTCAGAGTATTTCACCTCTTCCAGTACAAGAAGTAAGAAGAAATAAAAATGGAATACAAGCAAACAACCTTCTTCTCAGAATAATGTGCACTTGATAAATGTGCTGTTCTATCTGGTCACTATTTGAATTTTATAATGCCTCTGACGCTGACTCATCTTGTCCTATCAGGAAACAGAAGAGCTATAAAACACCCTCAAGTGAAGAACCCCAGTCACTTCCACAACCACCTGAAGAAGCACAGAAGAAACTTCTGATCTTCCTGGAAAAAAAAGGTAGGATTTACATTGACATGTTTGCTTAAAGTATTGCAATTTTTTTCATGTATTAGAATGCAACCTGTTATCAGAAGACTTCTTGAATAATTTAGGACAGTCACAAAAAGAAGCATTTATTCAGTGAAAAATAAGGATTACATAGCCAATACTGTAACACAAGCTGAAAAAAGGGAGAGAAAATTGATGAACAATCAAAAACAGATGAAAAGGCACCTGCATGCAAGAAAGCAGTATCTTGGTAGATTATATGTACATAGAGAAAGAGACAGAGACAGACTGAACATATTGAATTGGATATGTATTCAGTTCAGTATATTCTGTTGCTATATGTAGCTATCACCACTTATTTACAGAGTGGGGAAATTACCACTTTGTGCAACTTACCACTCTTGTGCAAGGTGGTTGCTAAGCAGGACTTTGTGCAACAATGCTCTACACGTGAAATGACAGCTTCTATTATTCCATTTCAGGTCTTTTTCATATAATAATAATAAATAATGGGGATGTTTGTTTGCAATAGATATTCAGTTGTGTGAATAATTTAGGATACACCTTTTATTTTTTTAGGAGGAGAGATGGGAAAAACATAATCACACAAGTTTGCTAAACTCACACAAACTAGTGATCTTAAAGCACCATCTTTCAGTGGCAGATCCCTGTACACAGATGGAGTTGCAGAAAAGTCAGTAAGACTTGGCACATGTCCTGATTTATGTTTGATTGAGGGGGAGGAGGGGAGGGGGACAGAGAGATTGATTTTAGGAACAGTGCCTAGAAATTAATGCAGAGCAATTAAATTTACATCTCATAAACTATAAGCATTTGGTTGAAATCAGTGGAATTGCCAAAAGCATGTTAATATCTTGAAGCAGGAAACCCACTCAGTCTTAAAAAGCATTCCAATGGCATTTTGAAACTTGTATCTTGTATTAAATTACCAATTATATTTAATTGTAAGTTAATTCATAGAAAATATTACAGTGAATGAATACTTTGCCCAAGACTTTAAGTTAGCTTCTTCAGTTTAGTTTGCAAACTTGAAAGCTTCACAATTTCAATGAGGAGTATTTACCATTGAAAAAGAGAATTTGTTTTTACATGTTTTAGGTGCAAAAGGGTTGTTTTTTATTTGGATATCATCACAATTTGCACTCAAAAGACAAATTTTTGCTTGTAACTTGAGTACGGATAAAAATAACTCTCACCTCTATTTACCTTCTAGTTAGAAGTGAAGTGACAGTATAATTTTTCATGTTAGTAGGAGTATAATCTTTTATTGCTAAACACCTAGGTCATATACACTGCAAAGTTTTGTAACGAGTCCGAGAAATAAGCGGTAGAAAAGTTAGTAAGAAAAAGCTTCTGTGATCCCAAAGCACTTCAAGAAGGCATAGGTGATGTTAAAATTAAACATAAGTCACATAAGGCAATACCAAGAACAGAACATCAGTTACTTATACTGTTAATTATCAGAATAGTTCACAGTATATTTTTCCTCTGTATCAACTAGATCTTTCCTAAACTATAAGTACTTGGAATAAGCCACCCTGTTTTGGAGGTTGTGAGAGTTTAATTGTACAGAGGTGGCCAGCCTGTCCAGTTTTTTGGGCTCTGAGCTACAGCTGCCCATAACCCCAACCTATTTCAATGGGCTTTGCTCTTTAGCAGAGCTGGAGCAGCACCCCTGCCTACAGGCGGGGGACTGTGGGTCGCTCCCAGTGCAACCTAAGAAAGTTGATGGGGAAAATGGTCCTTGCTGTTCCATTTGGAAAAGGGTAGTTTTTCTTACCCACATGTTCTCCACAAGCTGAAGCACCTTGTGTTTATATAAACTGGTTGCCTTGAGGTAAACGGGCTTTGCTGAATATGGAAAGATCAGCAAATCCTATTGGCCTTTCCCCAAGAATAAATTAAAACTAAAACCAACAGCCACTAAAAAAACAAATAGGAAGTTAAGCTAATAATATATCTCTGTTGAAACATGCCCATAAATTCCCTTGGAGTGGGAGGCTGGGAAAAATACCAAAATAAGTAAATTCCACCCTAATCACCTGCTTGCCTGCCCACAGTAGCTAAGCAGAAACAAGCTGAATGTAACTCCTATGACTGATTGCAGTCAGACACAAGAACTTTTCAGTGACCTATTACCTCCTGGATCACCATAGTGGGATGATATGGTGCTTCGAGCCTCCTAAACAAGTAGAGTCTTGGAGTCCAGAGTCTGGTGGTTGCTTCTTCAATTACAGAAGGCTCTCATTTCTGTTGCCACTCCCACTATCTGTAATATAGTAAAGAGTTATCTTTAAAAAAATAAAACCAAAAAAGCTTTCTGAAACAAGTCTTCCTCAGGAAGCCAGTGCTGGTCCATTTCTGGTCCAGCCAGTTCTGCCCCAGCTTGCCTGCAAGGCTTCGCAGTGCTGGTCATTAATTAAGGGACACCTCAGCCTAGAGGTCTGAGGGTGAGTGGGCTGAGTGCCTAATTCCCCTTTCAGCCAATGCAGTCCGGTCAGAGCAGGTGACGGGCAGTAGAGGAATTTTCAGACTAACACAGAAACAGAAGCAAGCTAAAAGCAGTGTCCCAATCTAGCTTCTCAACAGTGTGGCAATGAGCAGAAGGCTTCCTACAGGAAGGGAAGCACAAATGTCCTCCCGTACTGTGAATTCAAGTGAAGGTATTTGGCCAGGATTACAGCAGGAAGTATGGCATGTACAAAACAGTTGATTCATAGAAAATTGGAAATGCAGAGGGGGAATAAATTTTGTTTTTTCACTTCTAAAAATGGGAGGAGGAGAGAAGGAGGAGAGAAAGAAAACATTACCTTGCTACTTGAGAAAAAGCCAGGAAATACAAAGGATAAAGGTGCATTATGTATTCAGAGAAATGAAAGCTCTGTAAAAAATAAATTAAATCCTCATTCTCCCCTTTTCCAAGATGATTCTGCCAGTGGTGTTCCTGTGTCTCACAGCTGTGCTGACTCCGTCCACTGGAGAGGTAGGATCCGCACTTTGTACTCACAAAATTTGCATGAGACCCGAGGCACTTGTGGTCTGACTGAATATGGCTTTTCTTATGCACAGTGGTCACATGCAGAAAGGGCCTGATCAGATATCTAGGCTCTGGAAAGCATTTATCCTTGAAGTCTCTTTAATTTCAAAGCAGTAGACTGGTTCCACCCTTGCACACTAAACCATCCATAGGTTCAGTGTTACTTATGATTTGGGTCAGAGAGAACTACATTTTCCAGACGCTCCCATACAGAGATCCAGTAATCTGGATCTCCCAAAGATTCACACCTCTTCCTGTTAATTCTCCATAGTTTTACAGGCAGCAGTTGCTAACTCTCTCCCCTTCTTGTCCTACAGAACCTGAGCTATGTGCCTCTCCCTTTGCTTACTGTCCCATCCTCCCAACACGTACCACTGATGTCCCTCAAACAGCTAAACTAACATACTCAGTGCACACTTAGAGTGATTTCTCCCAACCCATACATAGTCCAAAGTTTGAAGTTTGCTACTTCTGCATCAGAAACACTAAAGACTTGACTATATTTCCCCCTAATCTTCAATTTCTGCACTTCATGCAGCAGTCTAGAAGAATAGTAAGAAAGGTTGTAAAAAGGAAGCCGAGTTCTTCTCTTGGTCGTTTTTTTAATTAGAAGACTTGACTATATTTCCCCCTAATCTTCAATTTCTGCACTTCATGCAGCAGTCTAGAAGAATAGTAAGTGTCGGAGTAAGAAAGGTTGTAAAGAGGAAGCCCAGTTCTTCACTTGGTCGTTTCTTTAATTAGAAAACACATTAAAAGTTTGAGAAATGCTAACAGTTATGGCAGGAGTTTAAGAAAATCTATGGCATGAAAAACATAAGAACACTTTTTTGTTCAGCGGGATGTCCTGATGAAGTACCACAAGAGGTCTGTGACGAACCTGTGATTAAACAACAGGTTCCTTCAATAAAAAAACATTGATAGGCATGTTTAAAAAACTGAAGAAGGGGAACACATCATAATTTATGTCTTCAACAGATTTTTAGATCCTATTCCCTCAAAACCTCATGAAGGAAATTATAATAATAATAAAATAAGTCTGAATCTGTTGCCTAAGTCTACAGGTATATGAGATGTGCAAGGATATCTCAGCCATCCACAGAGGGTTGGCAGATATGACGCAGGAACCAGTGTTACTGCTGCTAAGCTCTATGCTGTGGAACCACTGAAATTGTTACCCCACACGGAAGCACCCCTAGAGATACTCAGGAGACGAAGCACGTCACAGTACCTCCTTCATCACAGGGATCATCTCCTTGGTTGATACTGTTATTTTGGTATTTTAATACTTCCTAGACAGGATTCAGGATTTAGTTACATTCCAATAAAAAAGAAATATAACATCTTCGTTCAATTTAGGAACCTGACGGTTTCGATGCTCTGTCAACTAGCAAAGCAAGCCAGCAAAAGCTGATTGTTGACAGACATAATACCCTCAGGAGAGGAGTAAAACCAACTGCCAGCAACATGTTGAAGATGGTAAGTTGTGTGCTCTAAATCTATTTTTAATGAATAATGGACCCTGTGAGAGAGACAGGACTGTATGCAAGGTCACACTATTTTATTTAGCCACAAATTCACTCTCCAGACCTTTCCTAAGGATTGAGCATGGCCAGCATCAAGAGAAGCATAAAGCTAGGCAGGTGGAAAAAAAGGTCTGGAAAATGTTGTGGTGTATGAACAATAATTTCTCTTTCTTTTGGAAGAAAAAGAAAAGGAAGAGGAGGAGCCACGGCATTGTTCATTCTTTCTAATGCATTCTTCACCAGTCTTCACAGTTTCTGTTCTGCTGGGTGCATAGTAACATTGTTCCTACTCCCTCTACCCCCAAAAAAGGCAAAGAAAAGGATTTTGTAGATGATTTTCTTCTGACTTGAAGTGTAATGTCCAAATGTTGTTCCTTCATGAGGGGTTATTGATTGGTACATGTCTGAATGACTAATATTTTCTTCTTTCATTAAGGAATGGTGTCCTCCAGCTGCAAAGAATGCCCAAAAATGGGCTGATCGATGTACTTTAAGTCACAGTCCTGCAAACATGAGGACAACCAGTAAGTGAAGCATGAGTACTAACTGAATAATGTCATGCATGTTATTGATGTGAACAGTTTGTGATTACTGAGCTGTGACCCGGATACTGACTAGGTTGCTAACTGTCAAATAGCAAAATTACGGACATGAATCTGTGGTGCACATGTGCAGGTGTATCTACAGACATGAGGAAGGTCTTGTCAACAACCAAACTACCAGCCAAACAAACAGGCCATGATGCAAACTGGTGAAGTGACAATTTCAGTATTGACAAAGAGTGATGTCACTGAACTGGAAAAAAAAAAAAAAACAACACCCTGCTGCCCTATCTGGGATGAGCACATCCCTGGGAATCATTCCACCTTTTGCTGTATTTTTCTCACCATGAACCTTTTATGCATTTCTCAGTACTTCTCTCTTTTCAGCTGTACTATGTGGTGAAAACCTCTTCATGTCATCTGCCCCTTTCTCATGGTCAGTCGTTATTCAGGCCTGGTACAATGAGGAGAAAGACTTCGAATACGGAACTGGAGCAAAAACACAAGGTGCTGTGATCGGCCATTACACTCAGGTAGGTGCAACTTTTTTATATTTCAGGCTAAGTAAATAAATATCTGTATGTTAGCTGAGCAACTTTTACACTCTCATTGTCTTTACAGGGAATAAGTACAATGGAGACATGAGAGTTATTGTGACAAAACAAGATGAAAACTTTCAAAGTAACAGAATGAAAATGAAAATAATAGGTTAAGTGTCTGAACAGAGTAAGTGTAAAGATGTTGGTATTTCAAAACTTCAGGAAGAAACAAAGGGAAGAAACTTACTTGCTTAACATCTGAAAATTGCTCAGACACTAACATCTGAGGGTTGCTCAGACACTGGAAGAACAGGGTTATTAAAGTACCAGGAAGGAAATATAAATAGGTTTGTTACAGTCTACAGAGTTCCAGAGGCTCAAAGAGTTTGGAGTTGGACAATGGTTTATCATAACTTCCCCTGTTCACCTGCCTGAAACACAGGATACAAAATCTTACATAGTGATCCCTACATCTTCTTCAATAGTTTTAACGGAATGAAAACTTATACAATTGAGACAGTTTAACTCAAATATTTTATATCTATGTGTGAAAAAATATTATCATTATGTCCTAAATATTCTTTGATTCAGGGGTGAAAGCAGGAAACAAAATGTTCTTCCAGGAAGGTGGGACTTATAAAGTTTAAATAAAGTGACTTAACTTGTTGCAAATATTTCTGTAATGCATGTTGTACTTAAATGATTTTCAAATGTATGTTTTTTGTTCTCCAATGATTTTTATTCTTATACCTACAGATGGTTTGGTACAATTCTTATCAAATTGGATGTGCTGTCGCTTTCTGTCCCAACAGTATATACAAATACTTTTATGTCTGCCAGTACTGCCCCATGTACGTATTGATTCTGATTCTGGAACTCCTTATTACATTATCAAAATTAGTCAGGAGACGGCAAAATACGTAATAGGGGACATCACCCATAGCTGAGGAATGGGTTTGAAGAGTGCATTAGGAATATTGAAAGACAGAAACACATTTATCAAAAGAACTGTCAAACAAGAAAAGCATAAAACACATAAAAGTGACACCAATTTTCAGATTAAATTTCATTTGCTTAAAAATCCCGATTTTCATAATAGTAAATCGCAAATAAATATATTCCAAATTCTACTTGAAATCTTGGTTCATCAATATGCACAGTGCAGTGAAGGTTATAACTAATACAAAAAAATATTATTGTGAATATTAAGGCAGAGTGATCTTTTCATAAACTGCTTAAAATTAATTCTCACATTCACATTGTAATATGTTGTGGTGGGTTGACCTTGGCTGACTGCCAGGTGCCCACCAAGCCATCGTATCACTCCCGCTCCTCAACAGGACAGTGGGAGAAAACTCACAGGAAGCTTGTGGGTCACGATGAGGACAGGGAGATCACTCACCAGTTACCGTCACGGGCCAAACAGACTTCACTTGCAGAAATTAGTTTATTACCAATCAAATCAGAATAGGATAATGAGAAAATAAAACCAAAACTTAAAAAACCTTCTGCCCACTCCTCCCTTCTTCCCAAGCTCAATGTTATTCCCAATTTCTCAATCTCCTCCCCACGAGCAGCGCAAGGAATGGGGGGTTGCCATCAGCTCATCATGTTGTTTCTGCTGCTCCTTTCTCTTCACACTCTTCTCCTGCTCTACAGTGTGGTCCCTCCCATGGGAGACAGTCCTTAATGAACTTCGATGTGGGTCCTTCCCACAGGCTACAGTTCTTCATGAACTGCTCCAGCGTGGGTCCATTCCACAGGGTGCAGTCCTTCAGGAATAGTCTGCTCCAGCATGGGTCCCCCACAGGGTCACAGGTCCAGCCAGGAGCCTGCTGCAGTTCAGGCTTTCCATGGAGTCACAGCTTCCTTCAGGTGCATCCACTGCTCTGGCATGGGGTCCTCCATAGGCTGAAGGGTGGATATCTGTTCCACCATCGACCTCCATGGGCTGTAGGAGGACAGTAGGCTTCACCATGATCTTCACCATGGGCTGTAGGAGAAAAGCAGGGTTCACCCTGGTCTTCCCCATGGGCTGCAGGGGAATCTCCACTCCAGTGCCTGGAGCACCTCCTCCCTCTCCTTTTTCACTGATTTTTGTGTCTGCAGAGTTTTTTCTCTCACATATTCTCACTCCTCTCTTTTGGTTGCTGTTGCACAGCAGTTTTTACCCTTTCTTAAATACGTTATCACAGAGACACTGCCACCACTGTCTGAAATAAGGGCAGTTGCTGGTGTCTTCTCACAGAAGCAAATTTCCCCCCCACACCTGACCACCAAGGGCTTTCCAGATAAACCCAAAATATATATATAAATTTTTTGACCTGTAACCAAAGACTGAGCCTAAATTAACATGTGTATACTTCCATACAATTAATTTTTATTTTCAGATATGTTATAGTGACTTCATAGCTTATGTTGGTAATGTTGATGTTTCAGGGGGAATATACAAAGTTTAATTCAGACACCCTACAAAAAAGGAGAACCCTGTGGTGATTGCCCTAATTCTTGTGAGAACGGATTATGCAGTAAGTTTTAAGTATTTTAATTGTGACTTGGGTAAAGTTGATGCTTTAAAAAAATACCAAGCACTATTACAGAACCACACTTCACTGTGCTAGGTGCTTTGCCTAGGTGGGATAATTTGTGGAGTGAAACCAAAGAAGAATGAGTCTATACGTGTGGGTAAATGTTAGACAATGCTGGTGTACATTGGGATGCAGATACCCTCCAGTTTATGGATCATGATGACAATCTAATGTCTTCTGTAACAGAATTAACCTAATTCTCATCATGGACTGTAGTATAAAGCAAGAAAACTTCCAAACACCTTGCACATTCAGTGAGAAATCTCCTTGAAAGAGCTAAGGATTTTGTATGTATGGTCAAAGGTTTTGGATGCTGCTGTGGAGTAAATGGCAACAAAAAGGAAAAATTTACAGAGAAAAGAAATATTGATGAAAAACTATTCTAAAAGGAAATGCTGCAGGTTTTCATTTCCCATTTATGATTAATTTTGTGTTTCAATTCATTTTCAGCTAAGCTTTGAAAGTTTGAAGATGTTTATTCCAGCTACCTTGGCAAAGTCTCCTGGATATACCCATAGCTTCATCAACCTCACTGCCCTGCTTCCTGCCAATGCAGAACTGAAATAAAATAACAGGTCAACTTTTCCCTTCCTGGACATCCACCTCCTTAGTTACTTCTTTTGCAAAAACAGATTTCATCCTTCCTCTCCCACATATAGAAGAACTAGCTACAGTCCTGTGACTTACACAGGAAAAAGCTGTAGGAGGATGTATATATTCTATTCATATAATGATCTAGAACACAGTGGAGATCTTCATTGAAATTTGGCAGTTGGGTACCAGATATATTTAATGATTCGTTTCCCACATCTTTCTTTTCACAAAATGTTATCTAAGGAGCATCGTTTGAAGTTCTGTGGTTCCGTATGTTTCATATATTCTCAGCATAGATGGATAGTCCTTGTTTATGCAACTAGTCTTAACTCGATCAACATTTTAAATTATTGTGCTGTTAACAGGACCAGAAGACAAACAGGATTTCTTGAAATATGTAGTTCTCAAAGGGAATTAGGAAAGCAGAGCAGTTTCTAGTGGAACCATTCTGGTTTAGAATCTGTGTCTTTTGCTGACACACATTCTAATGTAAAATGCTTAGTGATGGAAGAAGTGTAGTTCATTTAATTAAATGATCTTGCTTATTACATAAGATTGCACTTAACATTAATACAGGTAACCAAACCTGCTTTCTAATGAAAAAGAACTGTCTGAGAAAAGGGCTTAATTCACAATAATAGGTAGCCAAGGTGGAAGGTCCCTGCATTTGGAAACTTTGCATTTAATAACAAGTAGAGGTGTCTTCCAAAATTATTTTTTTAATACCTGCTTTTTCTGTATCAATCATTAAATTACTCATTCTTCATTGACCAATTAATTGTAATTCTTTCTTATTACCATGAAATACAGTTCACTAAACTTCCACCACCCTTATGACTTTATTAGCATTAGGTCTTGAAGGGAGCTTGATTCTTTAGCAGCATAAGCAGAAACAGTTCATGAGAGAAACTGAAGATTTCCTAGGCAAAAACAGAAGTCAGGCAAACAACTTTTGTTCAGACTCTCTTTCAGAGAGAAATGACCGTTAATATCAATAACATGCAATGCGCACTGCTGTGACCTTTGGGAAGCAGGGCTTCTGTGCAGTCAACAGTGGGACTAAACAGTATTTTAGTCTCACCTAACAATGGTTTCACATTCCCGTCCTCGTTTAGTAAGGAAACTGCTGTCATAATTAATATTCCAAGTCCCAGAATCTTTGGTACCGAATAATCTCTGCACACACTTCTGACTCATTCATTTTAGTGGCAATTTCAACGCACATTTCTGACTCATTCATTTTGGTGGCATTTCTTCTAGTATGAAAGATGAGCATTAAGTTAAAAGGCTGGTTTCACAATTCAAAGTATTTATTGTTTGGGTCGGGTTTTATTCTTGTTCACCTCCACCACTTTTTCCCTCTATGATATACTTCCCTCTCATTTGGGTACATGTCTACCAGTAAATTAAGCAATGCCAGAACACAGATATGAGCGCTGGGACATGACTTACTACACTCTTAAATAGTTAGCACAGATCCAGGTAAGAATGATAATAACGCAATAGCTGATCCAGTGTTGTTATCATTAAGGAAATGGGTAGACCCATTACCCCTACTCCTAAAAAAGTCCATTTACTATGAGTATATCTAGAAACCTGTTCTCTTCCATCGTATCCCATAATGAGAGCTGTTTTCTCAGTCACTCACAAGAGGAAAGTAGTACTGTAATGAGGCAAAAATCATCCCTTGTACACCCCACCCATGAGGACCCAGGGAACTAATGGTCAATAAGACTAATTTAGAAATATAGGAAAATAATGGAACAAATTGTTTACCAATCATTTTGTAATCAGTAGAGTATAAAATGCCAACATGGATTCATCATGAACTGATCTTGCCAAACCAAACTTTCATCTTCGATGAGTAACTCGGATGAGTGGATGTTGTTTTGGCTTTGGTAACATGTTTGACAAAGCTGCAAAAGACATTTGCAAGCTAGGGAGATGTGGTTCAGAGGAAAGTAATGACCCAGCACATGCACACTGTTGAACACACGTGTCCGTGATGCTCCTGTGCAGGGAGCAGAGACGGAGGCCTCTGGCCGTACGATCAGGTGCCTGCACAGACAGTACCCGCATCCAGAGCTAATTGCACAGTTCTCACCTGCGACGTCCGTGACCTTCCCCAGCCACAAGTCACAATCACGGCTGAAGACAGCTTTTGCCAATGTATGGAAAACTTTTGCTGAATGTTTTTTTTGTGTAAAGGAGGGTCAGATCCACATTCCCATTTGCCACAAGCATATTTAGGGCATTTTCTTGGACAAAAACAAGTTCTAGGTTCCCAGATTACTTCCAACTGACATTAAGAGCCAATTCTGTTCTAAGAAATACACCAAAATTTTAATCTATTACAGTTTAGTATAAAATGAATAACTGGTACTTAAGAGAGACAAGATCTGAAGAGGTAATAACAATCAACAGGTTGATGATTGTATAAACAGCCCTTGGAGCAGGAAACCCAAGATATCCTGTTCTGTGCTGCAGAGATATTAATCTGCTCCTGCTTGCTTCAAGGAATTTTATATACTTTTCCTCTACAAAAGGGACATACCTTTGATGGCTGAAGCACAGAATGTTCTCCTCACCTATCCCAAATAGCATTTAACTTAGTGCTTACCATACCTTCTTCATAAATGGTGGCTGTACTGCAGACTGGCGTTGTATCAGGTCTCCTACTCCCCTGACACATTCTCTCACTACAAAGCAAATTGGTAAATAGCAGACCTCCACCAACACCTTTTTTTTCACTTAAGCATATTTTGGAAGGAATATGGCTATGACCACTGCTTTATGTGAAGTCCAGCTAGTGGTGTTTCTAGCGCATGAGGAAGGTTTAGTGACTGACTCTGGTACCAAATGGTCATGCTGCAACCAGGCAGTGCTGGTAAAAGTCTTAAAAGCCATTATAGCATATACTTCATAATGTCTTGCAAGGCAGTGTGCCTTGTCCCTGGTAGCTCCCTGTGGTTTCTGGGATCCCCACATCAGAGCATCCATTCATTCCTCCGAGCCCATCCTGTTCCTGGGTTGCTTCATCTTTCAAGGTGAAACTCTTGAAACCCTTTCTACCTTTACCAAGGATCCAGAGCGGACAAGGAGCTGCCATGGGAAGGCCTGTGGAAAGGGGTCATTTCCCATTCCTCCTTCTCACTTACTTCTGATGGAGCTCCCTGCATATAGCTGGCTGCTCTAGGACAGGGCCTGAATTAAGTACCATATCATGGGCCCCTGGCTCACTGTGGAAAAATACACAGTTTAGGATAGGATAGGATAGGATAGGATGGGATGGGATGGGATGGGATGGGATGGGATAGGATATGATGAAACAGAACAGGATAGAACAGAATGGAAGAGGAGAGGAGAGGAGAGGAGAGGAGAGGAGAGGATGGAACAGAACAGAAAAGGATAGAATGGAATGGAATAGGATAGGATAGGGAAGGGATAGGAAAGGGAGGGAAAAGAAAG
>NW_010536954.1:0-13599 GCF_000687285.1 Phaethon lepturus | reverse complement strand
ATAGGATAGGATAGGATAGGATAGGATAGGATAGGATAGGATAGGATAGGATAGGATAGGATAGGATAGGATAGGATAGGATAGGATAGGATAGGACAGGATTCAGTTGGAAGGGACCTACCTAGTCCAAGTGCCTGACCACAAATTAATTCAGAACTAGTGCCTCTCTAAACTGCAAGAATTCTCTCACTTGTGCAATGGTGTAACAAGAAGAGCAAAACTTGATGATATGCACAGTTCAGCTAAGGCAGCATCCTGTCTCTCACCAGTACAAAAATAATGTCCTTTAACGGCAGGTAAAAAAATCCCGTGGCAGGCAGAACTGGGTTTGCTCTGTCCCCAGTTTTGATATCCAACAGTCCTGACACCCTTTTAGTGCTGAAACAGAAACTTTAATGTCATTTTGAAAATATATCACCATTAGTTATGAAACTTCTGGATATTCCTAGAATGTATGCAGCCTTCTGAAAGCTGTAAGACGGACGTATTTTACACCTCTCTCATGCTGTAAGCCTTGATTCACTTACTTCTCAGAATTTGAAGAAATGTTCTTGAAACCTACAAAGCAAAACCATGCAGTACACTTTTAAATGTGTGCCTAGAGCCTTGATTTGACGCTGTAAAGTGTTACAACAATATTTCAATGGTGAGGATGGAAAAATGGTGAAGTGTTGTTATGTGTGGTGGGTTTGAAAAATCCCTCCTGAAACTGTGGATTGCCTCACGTACAGTCTCTCCTGGCTGCACAACGCAACAGCTCGTTCCCAAAATTCAAGACAAAGATATTGCTCGTGCTTTAAAGTAACATTTGTTCTCTCTGAAAGGGAGCTGAAAGAAACAAAGTGCGTGTCCATCTGAACAAAATAACTGCAAGAAGGACCTTTAATTTTTAAATAACACCCTCGTCACATGGCTAACTTTCCTTAAACCAATGAATATTCTGCATTCACTGGCATGTGGCAGGACAATACTGTTTAACAATGCATCTGTACATCCAACAGGCTTTATGAGAGAAGTACATTTAAAGTAAATGGCAAAGCATTCCAAAGATTGGGAAGACCAATTGAAACTTCCAAATTGTATATGGTATAACTAACAGCAGGAGAAAAAAGACCCTATGCTGTCTGTTCTCAAGACTGTTTTCTCATTAATAGGCCTTTCTTTAACTTCATCTTGCTTGTGTATTTTTATTTATTTATTTCCAAATAACATCCAAGGGGCAAAGTCCATAACATTTTAAAAGACAGAGCTCACAACCTGACAATCATGTGGGCTTAATACAAAGACGCCTTTGAGAGCAGGCACAACAAACCAACAAACCTCCTAAATTAATCTGAAATGTTGAAAACTGACTTTTGATAATATAATGTGTTCAGTGAATTTCTTTCCATACTTTCTTGAGATTTGAAGAGGGAGCTTTACTTTTTCAATCTGTCTGACAGCTTTCAGCAAAGCTCTGCCTGGAGTGTATCACAAAAGCAAAAATGTACGTACTACAAGAGACATCATCATTAGTTAATACAGTTCACAAATATTAATGATTTAAAATTATATAAAATTTAAAATTTAGTAATTGAAAACTGCTAATGAAATTTAACATCCTGTACACTGTTTTTGATGTATCTATCAAATTATTTTCCTTTTTCACATTAAACATAAGTTATCAACATTTGAGGAAGCCAAGAAATGTAGTCTCTGCAATCACTACCAACATCCTGCTATGAAAGCATACATGAAGGCATTGATCAAAACATGGAAAATTCCATAGTATTCAAATACAGTCTTGAAGAAAGTCCTAAGCATTGAAGGAAAGGACAGCTTGACTCTTTGAAATGCATGCCACAGGTAGCAGAAATTGCATGGTAGATAAAACTTCCTATTCATTAGCTTAGCCTAATTGGACGATAAATAAAAAGAGAGAGGCTACAAAGATTGGAAGTATCGTACCACAATGAAGTTGCACTTACACTTCTCACACAGAAAAATGCATTGATTTTTAATATATTTTTTCCTGCATTTTTTCAGGAGCATGTTCCTTTGGCTTAATCTTCTCTCACATAATTATGTAAACCCAGAGAAATTAATTGGAATTGTAAGTTTACACAAGATCAATAGACGTTTTTTCCCATCCAGTTAATTCCTACCAGTGAATATTGTTTGTCTAACTTTTAACATATCATATGTAAGATCGATTTTATCAAAGAGATTTCTTCCGAGGTTGAGTCATCATCTGCTACATACTGCACTGTATCTAGTACCAGACTGTCCGTAGTCTGCGTCGGCCAGGTTTTTATTCTGTTCTGCAAGAGTAGTGACATCATAAAAAATACAACGGGCTTTAAAATGGCCTTAAAAAAGTTGGGATGGTTGTACTTCAAATATTAATCATCTGAGCAGAAAGGTGTCTTTTCTACTTGTGTGGAGAGAAGGTAATCCTCATTAATTTTCTCTCTAACAATTAGCCACAGATAAGCTTTTTAGATGTGTTATGCAGCAAAGTGATGAACATTGCTCTAGCTCTTTCTATGCCATCTTCAGATGGATCTCCTGACTTTATGTGTGTGTCCACCTGCTCTTCTGCGTCAGCTTGCTGGACAAGTAAGAAAGACAAGACAAACTTTAAAGAAAACAGAAATAATCTACAGAGAGTTTTACGTATTAGTAGATTATAATTTTATCATTTTGCAGCCATGTATATGGGTATATACTCAGGAGATGCACATTCAGATCTTAGAGGGCCAGAGATCGTCTGTGCCCTCAGCTGGTCCAAGAAATGCTTCAGAACCTGATGTTTTGCACCCCAAAATCCAGTAACGGCACCCACAATCCTCCGGCTCCCAGGCTGCCCACACAGCGCCTTACACAAGAGGTAAGTGTCTCCAAATTAGATGCAAATTGCAACAAAAGACTGAGCAAGGAGTGGCCTATTTCAATTTAATAGGAAACAAGGTTTTAATCCTCCCACTCCCTCCGTGCTGTGGCATGCATAAGGGTTACGAATTCCCCTTGGCATGGCAGAGAGCTATTGGAGGCGGGTAGGACCACACATTTCGATTTAAGCAGCTGTATTTCTCCCAGAGCTGTCTGTAGGGATCCTTTAATCTGAGTCTCAGCCTGTCCACAAACCAGCACTCTCTGTAATATGTCACGAATAAGCCTCTTACTTTTTCAGCTTTAAGTGGCAGGGACTGTCCATTGCTGTAAGTATACTTATCACTCCGCCTATAATATGCTACGGCCATAGTTTGCTGAGTTTATCATTTAGTAGCAGTGCTGTTTCAAAAAAATTCTGTGATTTTTTTTTTTTTCGTAAGTTTTGCTGTTAATGCTGTTCTGATTGTTTTGGGGGGATCTGTTTTTCAGGGAGCTGGTCTATGATAAAAAATAGCTTATCAAAAATCAATTATTTTTAATCTGGGTAAACTCCTCAGCACATTTCACCATAAGGTCCAACATCAAGTCCTTTTGTTACAACTGAGGGGCTGTAAAAAGGCAGAAATGAGCTTTGTGGGAGGGGGAATGTTAAACTATGCTATTACTTCATGCACAGCTCATGGGTGGGATTTCAGACCTAATCTGTTAAAGGACAGAGACTGAGATTGTTGTGGTGGAACTAAGAGACGGGGAGCAGCAAAAAAACTACTAGAACAGTTCGGCTGGCTCATCTGACAGCATGGAAGTGAAGTTACCTGGAATGGCTTACACAGGTTACCACTGTCAGAAGAGGAAGACCATCCCCAGTGCCACCACTATGTTTCCTTCTCACTGAGTTGATTCCATTTCCTAACCTGGCGGAAAACTATCCACAGTCTGGCTGGTACTGAGACATGCAGGCACAGAAAGGAATAGAATGTCCTCCAGCAACACTGGGAAACTATTAAATGGCTCCAAATCAGCTGCACCCCAGGAGTGTGTTTAGAAGATGACTGAGCTCCCCTTTTCTCTCCTTTCATCTGTTTCCCCACTTCAGCCACCAGCATGGTCCCTCCTTGTCAACAGTAAGTTGATGTGCTTTTGTCCTTATCAAGTAGATGTGCTGTGAAGGGAAAGAATTAAAAGGAAAGGATGAGAAGGGCAGCGGCTGTGGGTGGGAAGTGGTCATCTCATCCACTGTTTATTCATCCTCTAACGCAGCTCAGAGAGAGGGACACATCCAATTTTTCTTATTTCTTTAAGGAATGCAGTCCTGCTGCTGCAAGAAGTCCCCAGTGCTGTGCAAATCAGTGCATGTAAACCCACCGTCCTCAGTACAGGAAAATAGGAAGAGTTGGGATGGTCCATCTAAACGTAGTCACAGTGCTGCATTGAAAATAACTCACTGGGTTTTCCAGAGCTACTTGTGCTCTTCCATTTACATCCAGTTACGTGCCACACTTAATTCTGGAGACTCTAACCAACACTCACATCCTTATGCATGGGACTCTTGCTTCCACCTGAAATCAGGCTCAGTTCAGAGAAGAAATTTCCTCTTTGAATAACTGTTATTCATTACCTGCAGAGTGGTCAAGTGTTTCACATAAGGGTGTGACAATTAGGTGCTAAACTCCATTCTGCCTCAGTCAGCTCTGCTGCTAAATTTTGAGTCTATATATAATGTATATTCTTTGCTTGATTGCATTGTTTGCTCCATCTAGTTAAGACATAATGATTCTATGGACCGTAAACAGGAGTTTTGTAGTACCCTTTGGGCCAAGCTCTAAACTAGATTATTATACCCTCAGTGCACCCTTTGCTATGAGTTTCAGTACACCAGTCATATACAGAGCTGGCCTTCATTTTCTGTATGTGTCATACTCTAAAAATGTTTCATAATCTACAGCAAATCAGACCCTTTAAAGTTTAAAGCAATCGGGTGGAAAGCAAGTATCTTCTAAAGACTTAAATATAAATGCTTAGATGTGTCAATTCTGGAATATGGTCAAAAACATTTTATGGAAAGGATCTCACTCCCTAGTCAGTCTTTCTTTAATTTTTGAGAGCCATTTCTCATGACATCTAATACTCAAGAATAAAGGTACTTCTCAGGATGAATAAAGACGTGAGGAAATAAAGGTAGGGGAAACCTATTGCAACAGTCTTGCAACATCAAGTATTCTGTAATAATTGCCCATGTACATGCTCTTATCCTGTAATAAACATGAGGTAACAAAACCCACAATGAAAAAGAGGTATATTCCCTCCTATTTTTCACTGTGCATGTGGAGAAAGAGCAGATGCTGGAGGAGTCATAGCGGGTAGCTATATATTGCCAGCTCTAGCTTATCCTGGGGTAACTGGATTCACACGACTGCACACTCAGGATCTAGACTTTTTCGTGTTACTTTTTGGGGACTTCATCCTTTTGACTTTTCTATAGCTATGGCTTGTGGTGATGACTTTTTCATCTCAGCCATGGTTCATTCTGGCTGGCGAACATTATTCCCATTGACGAGGCTTTCTATAACCTCTTTAGAAGGTCAAAACTCACAAGTCATAGTTCATAAACCTACACATTTGCTTTAGTATCATGACTTTGAAAAACTAATAAACTGAAGGGATTTTTCTTTTCTCTGTCTAGTCTGGTTTCTCAAGGTCTTTCAAGAATTCATCAGAATTGCACAGGCTAGAAGCAAAACAAAAGTTATTGCTCCTTCTTAGCCAAGGGACTGTGTGAGCTGGAGATCAGGAAAAGACACTAAGTGTCTCTTAGCCGTATATTAAAGAGTACAAATGTGTAAGTGCTAGAGCTACGAAAGAGTAATCCTTCACTCTGTCCTTTTGAAATAAGGCAGAAGTGCACTTTGAAAGGTTTAATTTCCCAGCACCATTTTTAATAGAAAGGGATAAGCTTCGGAGAGGCTTTTGTCAAAAAAACACCTGAAATACGAGCTTTTTTGTTTGCCTCTTCCCAGGAGGCTGACTTTGGGAAACATTTCTTGTGAGACGGACTAGTGGGTATTTGAACCCCTCGCCCAGTTTAGACTGGTGAGGGGTATGGTGTGACTGAAGGTCCTACCCTTCTGCCATGGAAAATTACAGAAAGGGGATAGCACATTAAGAAAGCTGCATCTTACCCACTTCCACTTCATTAAATCAGTCGTCTTCCCATTTTAAATCAGCTAGGCTGAGGACATGCAGCAGAATGGACTTGCAGTGACTGGCAATCTGTAATATTAACAATGGCTCGATAGCCAGTTCATCTATCACGTTTTACTTCAGATTTTCCATTTCTTTATATTTCAGCAAAACCTTGTAAATATGCAGACAACAGTTAAAAATGTCCTCATTTAAAAAGGAGGTGAGCATATTACCACTATTTGGTTCAGCATCGTTATCAGGCTTCCTATGCACCACTGAAGTAAAATAAATAGAGCCACACTTTTATGACGGTATGCCAACAGGAACACCGTTTGTGTCCTGGTACCATGATCTTTACGGAACTATTCACCCAGCCAGCTTTAGGAGTGAAGGTAGAGCGCCAGGCGAGGTGTGGGGAAGCCCGTGCTCTTGCTGCTGTGACACCATGGCTCAGTTACTGCTGCGCTCTCTGCTTTCCTTTTCCCTCACATCATCCATGTTCCCTGGGCAGAAGCTATCTCCACGCTGCACCCACGGTGTTGTTAATTTAATGACTGAACTCCAGTGGGGCTCTAAGTGTTTTCTGGAACTGATTTTATCCTGGCCGTAGCTCAGGTAATACCAGCAGTCTTCATGGCTCCACGGGGTGCAGGTGCTCTGCTAGTTACCCCCTGACCTGTGTGGGTTTTGTAGCTTGTGCAAGAGCTCTGGGTTGCTCCCAGGATCAGGCACAGCCTCCGAGTGAAGGAGAGACCGACCGCAGTCACACAACAGACTCACACCATTACCATCAAACTGGCCGGTACTAAAAAGGAGCTGCATTTGCCTAATTCACCTCTTCTCCTCCCTCATCACTAAATCCATATCTGGCTGCCAAATGAAGTAACCAAGATAGTTTTAGCTGTCTTCAACAAAAGTGTCCTGCTGCCTGATTAACCCTCACTGAGATAAATCAGCATACCAGCAGAAAATTATTCCTCTAGTTAATTTTCTCTTAGAGGGGATCACTCCTCTCCTCTAATCTCAGCATCAAAGCTAATACAAAACGGGACCTTAAGTAACTGAATGTGTTTGACTTGCCTGTATCCTGTACCCGTCCTGAGCTGCTAGCATTAAGCACCACATTCACACAGAGACAGAAAACTTCCCGAGGCATGGGGAATGGCTAAACAAGAATTTGTTTCTAGCTTTAAATGTGCCTTAATATCTGCATCTGCAACACTCTAACAAAATAGAAAACAGGTCAAAAGCAGCACTTGTTAGATGAAACCCCTCCACAGTGTTATTGTTAAGATTTTAGTGCCGGGGGAATACATTGCAGAGTCTGTCATGTATTTCTCTCTCAGCTTATCAGAGGATTGTGTCAAAGAAAATGATAAGTAAAAGATAAGTTAGTTTGAGACTGACAAGACCATGTTGTCTAGGTTGCTTGAACAGCAATGCAGCAAGATGTTAACCAGCACCGTTAGCAAAATCATGAATAGCAATTGCATGCCTGATGGCACTTGTGAGGAGCAGCCACCATCTAATGAGTGCCACAGGTCTTTGGTTAGTGCCGTGTACTGCCAGCTACATCTGTGAAACAAGGTGAAGATAAAAGATAAGGAATAATAAAGTAGGATGTCATTAATCATCTTCTACAAAAGTAGCATATCAGTAGATAGCATTTAATAATACATTGCCCCAAGCAGCTCGATGTCTGAGCCTGATCTCATCTTCTGCATAAAGCATCTCCCTTGAGCCCAAGCTCTCTTTGTTCACTTTATGAACTGCAGCATCGGACCTGCTTTGACATTAGTGGGTGGTAGCAGGAGGCTCATCCTGCCAGGAAGTGACACACAATACATAGGTTACCTTTTTGTTGCATTTAAGGAACTAACAACAAATAAGGCCATTCAGGTTAACCCGTCACCTAATGAGCCATACGCTGCCAGCCAGTCCATCCATTACCAGTTTATAAGAAACGAGATGGCATAGGTTAGGCACTGAAGACACCTGTTAACCAAGAGATACCACACAGCTCCCGGGTCAACCAAAGCGACAGAGCTTAGCCAATAATATCAATATGGGGGCTGGGATCCATCTTGAATTATTTTAGCCATCTACAGCCAGTTTGGTCATACTGACAATATTTAATGGGGAGAAGGGAGAGAAATTGGTAATTTTGTGGAACAATTGATAGGAAACAAAATTTTTTCTCAAACAGATGTGATACTCTGGATTGGCAAAGATCCACACACAGGGCTGCCAGGTACTCTAAAGGATCTATGGAAAAACAAGGGGATAGTTTTAGACTGCTAAACGCAGTTGCAATGGGTCTTCATCTTTGCAGTCAGTGAAACTATTTTCTATTATATTGGTTTTGGCCAGGATAGAATTCATTTTCTTCATGATAGCTCATATGGTGCTATGTTTTGGATTTGTGACCAAATTAGTGTTGATAAGACAGTGGTGTTTTAGCTAAGTAGTACTTACACAGCATCAAGGTCTTCCCTGCAGCTCATGCTGACCCATCAGCGAGTAAAAAACTGAAAGGGAAGACAGCTGTAACAGCTGACCCCAACTGACCAAAGGGATATCCCACACCCTATGATGTCACGCTCAGCAGTAAATGCTGTGGGAAAGAAAGAGGAAGGGAGAGACATCTGGACTTACGGCATCTGTCTTCCCAGGTAACTTACACATGATGGAGCCCTGCTTTCCTGGAGATGGCTGAACACCTGCCTGTCGATGGGAAGTGGTGAATGAATCCCTTATTTTGCTTTGTGCATGCAGCCTTTGCTTTACCTGTTAAACTGATCTCAACCCACGAGTTTTTGCACTGTTACTCTTCTGATTCTCTCCCCCATCCTTCTGAGAGGGAGTGAGAGAGTGAGTGGGTGAGTGGCTCTGTGGGGCTTAACTCCCTACCAGGGCTAAATCAAAACACTCATAAAAACTCTGCTATCTCTCATGATATTCCATGATGTTCCCTCCTGGTTGGAACTAGATGATCTTCAAAGGTCCCTTCCAAACCAAACCATTCTATGGCTCTATGAGATGTGTTTGTCCTGCGTGGAAAGAATATTTCTTTCATGCCACTGTTTGCAGCAGGTGTGTCACACAAGTGCACTGTGCAGGTGAACGAGTCTCCATTCTGGGGAAGCAGCTGATATGTTTTGAAGACAAAATAGCAGTTGTGAACCGTGCCTGGATATTCCACATACATGGAATACATATGGTATGTGTAGTATTGTCCATCCTCATGAACAGGTGCCGTGTGACTGTGCAACAGGCAAACACATCAACAACTTCACCGCACTCTAAAAATAGCCCGCAGATCTAGGGCAGGAATGAGTGATGTGTGTACACACCAGAGCTATGAAGGTAGTTGTGATTAGCTAAGCAGCTGAAGAACTGCAGAGGTGCAATTCTGTTTTGTTTCTCACAGAGGAAACACAGCACATTTTAATCATGCTTATAGACCGTATAGAGAGAGCACTAAACAGTCTCCAAAGGTGCCCTTCACTGATGAGAAGATGAATGAGTTTGGAGCAGGTTTTTCTCCTGGTGACTTTGTGCCTCTGTTCCAAATAAACAGGAACTAGCTTAGATTCTTCCTCACATGTCCATTGCAGTCTAACACACTCCCTGTGTATTTTAGAGGATACCTACACACTATTGGGCAATCACCGATGGCATTCTACAGTAGGAAGAGTAAATTCTGTCTCCATGGCATGACCTGAGTCTATTCTTAGCTTTAGACCTTTTTCTAGGTCTTCCTCCAAACCCTTTCCACCGATTCTCTTTTCCATGTATTTCTATATCAATAGGTTACAGAGAGCCAATACACAGGCTTGAGCATTGGTGTGATTTTCTCTGCCTTTGTAATTTTAGTCCTTGACACCATTTTAGTTTAGAGGAACTAGCATTACCCTCCAGAAAAGCCTTGACGTAGTTGAAAGGTTAATAATACCAAGGGCCCTTCATTACCAGCAGCTTGGAAGACATAACAGTAGTTCAAAAGGTAGAGTTCAGCTATACTGGTCAGAGCCAAACTAGCTGGCCTTAAGGCCCAAAAAGTTATCCTAGACACATAGTACTATAGACGTAGCATTTATATACTTAGAGCTCCCCCTTACATCTTTTCCTGAAGCAATTGTTTTCCTCACCCTTGTCCTCAAAGAGATATAGAATAGTGAATGACTTGACCCATACGGTATGTTTTTTTAAAGACTTGGTGATGTCAAGCAGTCATTTGACTTAGCTGCTCATCCAACCTATCTCAGACATCTGCTGTAAGAAGAGGAGATGGAGGAGATGAAATGCAGACCTGAAGTGCCTCCATTACCTCTAAAGGCAGCATAAGGAGAACGGCTCTGAAGTAGACCCCTAACTTCTAGAGCTGGATGAGATGAAAGCCACCCCAGCTGTCCAGACCATACTCTTGCAGGGACAGGTCTTCATCATCCTCTGCAAACTCAAGAGACTTGTGTGGAGGCTAGATGTAGCAGGGCTAATTTTAATGACAGCAGGTTTGGCTGGGGTGGGGCTGTTGAGGGAATCTGCAGAGCATAAGGGTTGAAAAGGAAGAGGATGAATAGTGGAGATACTGGCAGGTGGTTAAACACTGAGAGATTTTCTGCAGTGGGTCAAAAGAAGACATTTAAGAAGCACATTAAGATAAGCATTTACAAAACAGTCCAGAGAAGTGAAGTGACTGGTCCCATTAGATGAACTAGCTAGAGATTCCCCTTATTTGAATTCTGAGAGCACAGAGTTCATCTGTCTCCTCCTGAAGTGCAACATCACAGGTTCATAAGAGACCCTATATTTTTGATCTCCCTTTGATTACATTACAGATGATGAGTTTGGCCCAGAACAGACAGTGGCTGATGCATTAGGTGGTAGCAAGGTGCAGAGGTGTCATCACAACGCAGAGCAATGCAGTCGAGGAAGTCATCTTATTACAAAGTACAACTGTAAAAGCTGCCCAGCTCTTCTCTGTGATTTTCTCTGCTTCTGACTAGACCAGTAGGTCCCAGCCACATGACATCTGTAGGTCCAGTGAAGACTGGTGATCTTGTAAGCACCTCTTACAGAGCTATAAGCAGCTGGGAAAAAAAAAAGACAGAAAAAACATGCCAAAGGTGTCCATAGGAAAAACATAGTGGAGAGGAAAGGATTGAAAAAAAGTTGCATGTTTACACTTGTGTTAGCTCAGCCTGGTTCTGCCTTGCTGTCTCAGCTGGGTTCGGATTAACGTAGATGCTTCCTTGGTGTAGAGCTCAGTGTGACAGTCTGATTTCAGGCTGTTCCTTCTCACTGGTTTTAGAGGAAGGCAACATTATTTACCTGTTCGGTTTAAGAGTCTCTGTGAGAATCTATCACTTTTGACATTGTGCCAGAACATGTAAATCATACATGTGCCATATTTCTAATCTCTGCTGACTCTGTTCATATATATTTTGGTCAAATTATCAGAAGAGTTTATTTCCTCCTTAAACTGCTTTTGCCAACTATTTCAGTAACTAAAGAATGAGACTAACTTTAATAAATCTTTAGTAGGTATTTCAGCCTTGACAAAGCATGTTAAGAAATGCATTTTAGTCTTGTATGCCTAGATAAAATAAACTTCTTCTTTTCCCTAGCATTTTTCTTCAAAAGCTTTGGTTTCCTCATGAGGATGCCCTAAAACCTATGCTTTCTCTTCTGTCATCAAAAAACAAACTACCTAGATTTTCTTCATCCAAGTATATTACCTTTACTACCATAATATTGTTGTAAAAACAAGTAAAAAAGCTAAAAAAAGGCTCAAAAAAACCCTATAATATATGAGTTCTGATAGGGACAGAGTCCAGCTAAACTAACAGGCTCTTCAGTCTCCACAGGTTTGACTGCAGATATTTGGTTTTTATTGTATATTGATATAAATTCTTGAGCATCAAAGCTCCAAAATCAACCCAAACTGCATCGACTCGCAAAGTGATTTGATTTTTATAACAATGTATATTTCCATGAACTGAGATAAAATCACTGGACAGTGCAGGGGATGGCACAGAAAATGCTGAAATCTGGTACCAACCCTGGTGACACAGATGGCCTCGTTCCTCCTCAGAAGGAAGACACAGATCCCTTCGATCCCAGGTTGAGCGGGGTCATACCTTGACCACACCAGACGCTGTGTGTATGAACTGATTATTTATTTTACGTGCGGAAGCCTGACACATCTGGCGTGCTGAAGGTTTGCTGTGCACGATCGACTAGCAGTGGGGGGTGCCAGATGATGCCTAGTGTTGACAGATGTGCAACGAGGTGAATCTGATCCTGCATTTTTTGGCTTGCCATGTCGCAGCTAGAATTGTACCATAGGCGCCAAGCGATGCAAACCTGCCCAGCGTTGTTCAGAAACATGCCTTCATTAAAAATATAGGAGTGCCCTCTGGTGGAAAACTGAACATCTGAAGCTGAAGTTTCAGCATCACTAAAAATGTCCTTTTCCCTTAACTGCAAACACATACAATTTTTTCCTGGTAAACGAAAAGAAACTGCAGGGCCCAGATCAGTTTTTAGATACATCAGCTGGATATTTTCACCTAACCATTGCCCCTGCTCAGGCAACATGGAACTTTTTTTTTTTTCAGTCTTAGAAAAAAGTTGGTTTAGATTTTATCTGCTTGTTTACTTTAATAAAAGCACGGGGACACAGCTCGTCTTGGTGTACTAGGGACTGATGTTTCATCTCCTGAAACTTAAAAATATTATCTGCTTAACCGTTACCGAGCATAACACGTTATAGGTTGCATATATAACTTTGGTGGGATTGTAACATATGGAGCTCTGTTTTAGATGACTAAACTTTCTTTACAGCTATGGGAGAGTTGGGCACTCCCAAAAGGGTAACCTTTTTTTTGTCTACTGACAAAAACTACTCTTGCAGGTAGGGTGAGCTCTTCTGCTCCTCTCCATGTTTTTTTAGACTTTGGTGAACATCTTGTGCAAGTATGTCTGTAATCATAAAGGAGGTCTAGACCTAAATATACAACTTTTAGACCTCCATGTCAGGGTAGAAGAATCTCCCCTGTTGGTGATAGGGGAAATTCTGTGACCGTTTAATGGCTGTAAATTCCTCACACACAAGGGGAACACAGTAAGAACAGAAAAACAACCTCTGCTTACCCCAGCACTAGACTGGGCAGACACTAGACATTGGCAGCTTAGTCTTGTGATAGAGAAATGGTTTCCATCTAGCAGGATCCCTCTGTGTTAAAATTATTTATTTAAAGCTAATGGTCACACATGCAGAGTTTGATTCTCCAAGACGCTCAGTCTTTTGGCTTGAATATAAAAACTCCAGTGCTTAAACTTACATGTATGCTTAAGTAATTGTCTGGATCAGGGCCCAATGCTATCAACTATTTCTTCTGTCAAAGTTGTACTCAGAAACTAGTTCAGATATGCTGAAGAGTTTTGTGCAATTATGGTCCTTCCCTCAGTTTTAGTCATCATTACCACAGCAGAGAAAAGTAGTCTTGGTATGGTATGGTATGGTATGGTATGGTA
>NW_010536953.1:73646-118791 GCF_000687285.1 Phaethon lepturus | reverse complement strand
TGAGGCGCGCCCGTGGCCCCCCCTCAGAGGGGCGAGGGCGGCGGCAGCAGCGAGCGGGTGGCTGGGCTCCCGCGTGAGCCTTTCCCGTTGTTTTAGGTAAGGGGTCTGTGCATATAAGCAGTAGTGTTCCTCCTCTCCTGCGGTTTAAGGGGCGATTATTGTGATAGATGACAGGCTCCAGCTCTGGGCGGGGCTTCTGGAAAGCACCATTGCACACCTGTCGAAGTCTGGTCACCCATAGCTGAGGACCCTTAAAAGCTAAAGGACATCAAAGACACTTTTGAAAACAGAGGCCTAGCTCAGTACTCTTAATTCACAAGGGGAAAAAAGCTACAGGGCCTCAGAGCTATGTCAATAATTCAGTGCAGGTAGGAAACAGTGAGGTGACAGAGGCTGCCTCAAGTCTGGTACAGTTTTTGATCAGTAAAATTTAACTTCAGTAAAATTTAAGTTCTCATTGGGGACACATGACTAGCAGAAGTAATGTCCTGCTATAATGGTTTATCATCCAGCCTTAACAGCTAGTAATCAGTGTTACCTACGCTTAGGTAACACCACAGTGGTGCAAACAACACATGATCCCTTCTCTCAACAAACAACACCAGGTTACATGGAATGTCTAAGAACTAAGTTCAGTGTAATTACCTTAATGTTTACTTCTCCCCCCACCATTACATGAAAGTAAAGAACCAAATGTGTTTTCCATGTGGATAGATTTGTACAGTTGACTTAACCTCAAGTCCTTAAAAGCTTATTCAACCTATTTGTTACATAAAGTCCATGTGTATATATTTACACACACAAGCTCACATGTAAAAATAACTGCAGTTTATATACAATCACAATGTGTTACATCATCTCGTAAATTGAAACACAAACATAATTACATACACCTGTATGTGTCCTGGCTGTCCCCTCTGTAATTCCAGTTTCACCTAAACTTTAACAGTTTAAGCTTTTTTACATAATCATTATAGGAAAAATATATAGAATATTATCTGTAGAAAATGTTGTAGTTCTTCAGTGAAGAGCACAATTAGCAGATTACATGTTATTCATTTACACAGCTGTACATGCCACTGAACTGTTGTTCCAGAAGACTGATGTTATCAGATCCTATATTTCTCTTTGGCTTTCTCTTTCAGAATGCAGATGTGCTAAAAAAGAAAAAAAAAATAGTATTACACCTTTAGTCAATCTTTACCTTCAAAGAAAATGCAAGAATGATCTTCAGTCATATTCCTAGCACTGTAAGGAAAACGCACCAGAACCATAATCTTTGCGAGTTTGATTGCAAGTTTACTACTTGCAGTAAAATAGAGATGGTAATATAGCTTCCAAGCTCATCTGTAATTTACAGATTTATATATTCTGAAGAGGTCAGGTTTATTCAATTATTGTATCCTTCTTCATATTGCTTTGCAATAGCATAGATCCATTTTGTGTCTTTAACAGAACTGGTTTGTCATATTAAAAAGGCTTTCAAGGGAAAAAGCTTTTCCACTGAACCAGATTTAAGAAAATACTTTTGAAAACTAAGGAGGGAAAAAAAAGATCAGCTCTTTCTATCAAGTTATGCTCTTTCCAAGACTACTACTCAGTGCAGCCTAAGGAGACTATAATGGAACAAAGGAAAAAAGATCTTGGTGGACATGTTATACAGTGTAAGAAAAATCATCATTCACGGAGTCCACACACAGCCATCTTAAAGACTTGGCTAGAAAAGAGCAACGTAATATTTCACTAAAACAGACAAACATGAAATCAAGCCAAATTTAAAGTTAGTTACTTTTCAGATGGGGCCAGCAGATGGTATGCTGCTAACCATCCCAGAGGGTTCAGAATACCGTACTGCATGGCTGGGCCAGAAGACTTGTGAAGTAGATTCATAAAAAGGTAAGGCATAAACAAGTTCTTATACATTTACATTGAATTATCAGCTTAGCATGTTAATAATGTTTTTGCCCTTTTAATGGAAGATTCTAGTCAGATTTGAAGTTTTGTTAGTTGTTGAGAAGCTCCTGGTATAAGCTAGTATTCTTGCTCGTTACCTCTGGTAACAGTCATACATGTAACAGTCAAGGCACACATATACGTACTTACGTTTAGATCTCTGAAGTATTCATTATAATCAAGAGCATATCCAACCACAAATTTATCTGGAATTTCAAAGCCTATAACTGTAGCAAAATACAATACTTTTTATACTTGGGTCGTGTAAATAGCTTTTAAGTACACAGTTTGCATTCAACACGTTTCAGCTATTTAAGAGTAATACTTAATAAATACATCATCTTGCTTTCAAGGTACTTAGCATGCTTCTTTAAGATTAGAGCCGTAAATTGATGAAAGAAGTTAGAATCTATACCATACCCATCAGTTATTAATACAATTAAAATGTTAAGAGAATGCATTTCAAGAACAAAGTAAGTATTTAAAACCTACTTATGAGGTAGTCTCAGGAGAGGGAGGTAAGAAGTGAGATTTTACCTTTGTAAAATTAGATGCACTGCAACTCAGTAGGGATTTGGAGTTTGAAAACAAGGCAAGTTTAATGCAGAGTGGAAACAAATGTCTTTTAGGGTCAAAGCCAAAAAATACAAAGTTCAGGTTTGATTCTGTTTCTGATATCTGGTAACAAATACCCAAACTTGCAGTCAGATCAGGTGATTACAAAGTTTCAGCATGGGATAGCTGGTTGTCAGTTTACAAATTTTTATGTATTTTCTCCCATTTCTTTTGGCCTTCCTGAAACTTTGATGTCAGTTTTCAGACTTACTGCATGAAGTGAAATTATGAGATTGTATTTTGGACAACCAGAAAAATGCAGTACTTACAGTCTGGTCTATAACCTGGACTTCCATGTGTCCTTTTAATGAGCAGGCTGTAAGGTAGAACAGAGAAGGTTATATTTTTTAAATATGTCTTGTGCTAAGCTGTATACTTCACTTCTCCCACCCCTCCCCATAAGCTTCTACAATCGTGCAGTTAAATTGAAACAGTGAGATTATTGTAACAGAAAGAAGTAGCTTTCAGCCTTATAATTGAGGAAGAAGCGAAGATTCTGATCTGGGTTCATTCTGAAAGTCCAAATGACTACTTTTTACATTTAGTTCTTATCAGTTTGTCCCCAAAATAATTATTTTTCCATGTAGCAATGTATCCGCAAACTAGAATAGCACAGACAGGTAAGCAAGTTGAAGTGGCATGTAAAGATTTGAGCGGAAAGAGAGGGAGAAGAGGACAAGCTCTGCAATGTTGCTACAATTTCTTCCACAAAGTCATATCCGTTCTTGCTTTTCCTGTGCATTTCTGAAGAAACTGAGAACCTCCTGGACATTTGCTAGAAGGAGCATAACTGGTACATAAAACCAGAAGCGTTTTTTCAAAGCATCGTGATTATTTGTCAGACAGGGATATTCCAAAAAAATTGCTTTTAGAGATCATCTAAAAGAAGATCTAGAATACCACTTGAAATCATCTTGCAAGTGTGAACAAACTCTTAGATTCTGAAAACCTGTATGACTGAGGATATTAAGAAAAATTCTGAGTGTTGTCATTCTAGTATTGAGGCAACTGAGAAGGTGTTAGGAAACCTATGGAAAGAGCTGAATTTCCTTCAAACATAAGGAGGTAAGGAACAGGGAATCCATCAGACCTTATGGACTGTGCAAAGAGCTAGAAAAGCTTTTTAAAATTCATTTTAGCAATGAAGGTGATAGTGCATATGCAAATTTCCCACTTCCATAAATACTTGGTTTTTCCATTAGTTGGGTAAGGATTGCGTGCTGCTTTTACTTCCTCTTCCCCCAAACTTCAAACCAAACTAAAACAAACGCACACCTACCAGCACACACTGACTATTCACCTAAATGATTTTTCTATATGTTCTCATTACAATACATTAATAAGTGGCCATATCATTATACCTCACAACTTTTACCATCTTTGGTTTGTTGTCTTTTATTTTTGAAAGTAGTGCTTTCATTGTTTTACCAGTCTCAATAATATCCTGAAAGAGAAAAAAAAAAAAAATTATCCTCTGAGTCTGAAAGATAAAACAGACTGTCAGTAGATTAATTTAAAGCATAAAACCCAGTCAGGACCCCTGGCAGCACAACAACATAATTACTTGTTGTTTTATATGCAATAGGTATTAACTTGCTAAGTGTGGAGAAAAAAGTCTGTGTCATTCCTCCCCTCCACCTCTCCAATCCTTACTTACCTCTACGACTAACACATTCTGGAAAAGATCATGTAGGGAGAGAAAGAAAAGAAAACATTTACATATACAGCCAGGGAAAAGTTTGCACTACAAACTTCAGTTACAAGTAAGTTGCAGTTGATTTTCAGAGGAGCTTGTCACTTAACTACATAAATTATTTTAGTGCTTTCTGAAGAGTCTTTCTGTAAGTATTTATAGAAGCATAAAATACCAGTTTCAGGTTTTGTGTATTAGTCTGTGTATAACAATAGCATTCTAAAACTATGCTACATGAGCTGGTTTAAGATGGTTCATTTCTGGGGGCTGTGGGATAAAAAGTGGAGTAGGTTCTTTAGAAGCACTCAGTACTGATCATATCAATTTTCCACTGGGATCAGTGGGAATTACTCACTGATTCAAACCATGGCATTTTAAACCAGTGTTAAGTGGCTGTAAGTATGTAGTATCAAAATCTTAATACGGAGTTCCTGGAAGATAAACAAGAACTGTTCTTTCCCCTTAAAAGCTGAAGATGCTAATTCATACCTTCCCATTTAGTGTAGACAGTTCCTCTCCAACAATACTGATTTTTTCTGTAAGTGAATCATCCTCGAAGGAGAAAGGAGAGAGGGAAGTCACATAAAACATGCTCAAAAGTACTACCTTGTTTGTGTATGAATGGTGTGCTGCTCTTGCTTTTTGCCTATGAAATGACACGTGCAGCTTTACACAGCACTCCTTCAGTAAAACAGCTTTTAAGAAGCTGAGAGCAAAAGGAGAAAGTGAAGATGTTTGCATGGAAGAAGAGTACATCCATATTCATGGAACAGACATCATTGCTTTTAGCTATTTTGTTACCACAGATTTATTTTAGAATTCCATGGAACATTTATAGGAAATTGTAAGCTGTTGTATTTAGCATGAGGTAAATTTTGATCAGTGCACAGAGTTCTAGCCTTCAAAAAGGGGAGAAGATAAAACAGAAAAAAATAGCATAAGTCATTGCTTTACAGTAGTTGGCTCAAGCAAAAGATACCTGTTCCCCAACAGACAGATTATGAAAACAAGTCTCTCCAGTACTATCTGCAGGAATAAAAAAAAAAAAAATAATGCAGAGGGAGACGATAGCAAGTCTCTGATGCTGAGCTCCTCTCCATCCTCCCTCCCATCAAAGAGTGCTGTGGCAGAGGCAGAGGAGAACCTGTATGGAAGCTTTGGACTGGAGAGGAGGATGTCGGAGACCTCACCCTGGCTTTGTCATGTTAAGTATTCTGCTATATGTTCATTCCAGTGAATATAAAATGTGCATCTGATTGTTTGGGCAGATAGGTAGATGAGTTGTTTTTCAGTGTGTAATAAATTGAGTTGCTTTGAACAAGATATATGCATAAACTCAATTTTTGTGGAATTTTCATTTAAACTACCAGAATGTAATTTTATGAGGGGAATTCTTTTTCCAAAGAAGAGAAAGTTGCTTACACAGTAGCTTTTTATTCTAACAAAATCCACAGTAATAGGCACAGATTTATCACCATTTTGATTTAGTGCTTTTATATGGTCCAACAAATCAGCAAAGAATTTATAGCCTCCTTTAAGGACACAGAGCACAACAATGTGATGGCTTCCCATATTTTGCATGATATCTCTAGCCAAATGTTCTGTCCTGGAAGAAAAAAACAAAACAAAAAAACCCAACACAAATCCTTTTAAGTGTTTTGCATATCATATTTGTTTGTCGATACATTAAGCAAATGTCCAGCTTAAAATTCTGATCTTGCTGTTAAGTTTTTATAACCGGCAAATCATGACCACATTAAGATGTAGGAAAGTTAGTTACATATTTGTAGTTCACAGGATGCGTACTCCACTTGACATACTGGTGATTTAATCCACGTATCTAAACAATGTAGAATAGGAAAACTTAAAGATATTTGAGATAACATGGAAACTTAACGGGGGTTGTAGAGGAATCCCTTCCATAAACCTCCTCTTGCATTAAACTCCAGAACACAAGTGTTACAACTGCAGGGTTTCCATGTTTCTCATGGGCTATGCAGGGTAGGACATCAGTCTTTTCATTTGGAGGGAAATGGATCATTGGCATCACTATCACTACTCTTTGTTGATTACCTTCATACCTGTCCAGGATGAGTCCGTGAGGAATGAAGACTCTTTCTAAATCTTCTTCATAATGCTTAGGAATGCAAAATAGATTTTTATTATAGCCACTTTCTTCGTCTCTTAGCTGCAAGGGAAAGGGAAGTAGCTTTAAGAGTAAAGACAGGGCCACACAGGAAACAACCTTCAAGTCTCTGATAATGCAGAGAAAGACTCTTCTCCCCACACCCCACCCTTCCCCAATAATGTGTCAAAATAAAGATATATCTGAGAGTGTTTGAACCTTCTGATAGAACGTTTCACAATCTTTCTGATAATTCTGTGATTCAGGAGCTAGTATATTTGTCTGAGATGTAAATGGATAGATAACTACTTCACCTTAGTCATTATAAGAGAAATTCTCAGCCATCAGCTCATAAAAAAAACAAAACCAACCCTTGTATTCTCCATTTCCCCTTCTGCAGAGTGCAGTACCTTGCTTGTGTGGTAGACAAGCAGAAATTAAAATTTAAGGCAACAAGATTGGGATTACAGCTTAATCTGCAGTCAGCAGGTGACTTTAGGATGCTGCACAGAATCACAAAATCATTAAGATTGGAAAAAAACCTTTAAGATCATCAAGTCCAACCATCAACCCAACAACACCATGCCCTCTAATCCATGTCCTGAAGTGCCACATCCACACATTTTTTGAACACTTCCGGTGATGGTGACTCCACCACCTCCCTGGGCAGCCTGTTCCAATGCTTGACAACCCTCTCGGTGAAGAAATTTTTCCTAATACCTAGTCTAAATCTCCCCTGGCGCAACTTGAGGCCATTTCCTCTCATTCTGTTGCTAGTTACTTGGGAGAAGAGACCAACATCCACCTTGCCACAACCCCCTTTCAGGTAGTTGTACAGAGCAATAAGGTCTCCCCTCAGCCTCCTCTTCTCCAGACTGAACAACCCCAGTTCCCTCAGCCGCTCCTCATAAGACTTGTGCTCCAGACCCCTCACCAGCTTCATCACCCTTCTTTGGACATGCACCACCTTAGACATAATTTTCCATTCTGTAAAGAGTGTCTTCTAAGTGTAAATTCACAACTGAACTTTTGACAGAGGTAAGCACATACCAACCTGTCTCAGAGGACAGGGGAGATGACTTACCCCAAAGGAAAAGCTTTGAGATGGTAGTGGGAAGAGGAGAAGCTGCAGAAGGTGCCCATAGGTGGGAGCCAGAGACCTGCTGAGCTGCAGTTCAGCTCGTTGTACTGCTTGCCCTGCTAGCAAATTGCTCCTCAGCATGGTTGGGGAGAGGCCATAGCTACTTCCCACAGATCAGGGCCTTAACCCTTTTGCCATCAGGCTTTAGGATTACAGGGGTTTTTTCCAACATGCTGGCTCCAGGCTGTTGCACCCAGAGGTGTCTAGATGTCTAGAAGTTACATACTCTCCATTTGGGCTTCTCTTTTGACTAGTCTTTTGACCCCAAACAGATCTCTGTCTTTGGATTCTACCACCCTTCAAGGCCATAACGGATGCTTTGGTCTTTGTTCATTTATGAAGTGGAGGTACAAAAGCAGGCAAGAAAAAAATATGAGGTAGAAACAAGTGTGAATAAGAGAGCTAATATGTAAGTATTAGAAATAAGTTTAAAGAAAATCAAGTCAGTGATATTTTGTCACATCTAGTATTTTCCTGTTATTGTTAAAAAATACAGAACTAGTTGAAAGGAAAATTCAAAGCTGGCTCAAAGCTTCACTAGTGCAAAATAGGTTATCTACACACCAGTTGCATTCAACAGAACTTAATACAGTATAATTCAAAATATGAGAGTGCTGCATTGTGCAGATTTCTTTGGTGGAGCACATGTTCCTAATAGCATATCGTCTGTTCATTGAGCAACAAAGTAGATAACTACTTCAGTAAAAGGCAAAGTTTGAGAGGAGTGGTTTTTAGTCAGTGTTCTTGCGGAGACTATAAATCTTGTTCACCTCAGACGTGGCATGCATAACACCCCTGTACCAACTGTGAAACATCCTTTGATTTTACTTTAGACTTCAAGGGTTTGGTAGCTTGCTAATGGACAGCACAGGGCTGTGAACTTAGGCAATAATAGTGTAAAGTTTTGCTAACACATGGCTTAACACCTGCAAACTCTTCAGACAGATGAATTGTTCTTAGTTCTCCTTTTTTGGCATAGGAGAGATGAGTGCTTAGGAAGAAAGGAAAAATGGACTGTAGGGAACAAGAGTAGGTTATCATTTGCAAAATTCACAGCAGCCACAAATTGAGATAACCAATTACTGCTGTTTATTTTAAATTGGCTGCAAATATCCCACTTCATTTGAAGGTAAAAATAGAGAGACAGGCGTTAACAAGAATTTCAAAGAACAGATTATCTTAGTACAAGGCAATGCATATAGAATCTCATCCTGGCTGAACTAACTGTATTCTGCAAGTACTCAAAGTTGATAGGCCTTGATGTTCCAAGTTAGACTTACAGAACAGCCTTGCAGTTGAGCACCATTTAGAGTGTCAGCAGTACTATTTTGCCTGGTTTAGTTACTATTTTCTTCATGGCTGAAGTCAACAAAGTAAAAGCTTAGGTGAAGGACTGTTTTCAAGTTAAGTTTGTTCATGCTTTATTAATCTTGGAAGAGATACTGGCCGTTATACTGGTAGCAGCTGTAAATGAGGCTAGACAGTACCATCTACGAGCAGACTTTAATGCAGTGCAGCACTGCTTGTTGTTGTTTTTTGAGTGTTATATTAACCATGTTAATAATAATATTATAATATATACAATATAATATGTGTATGATATAACCGTGTTGTATTATAAGTGGGCTCATTTCTGCCAGTCTGAGATTGCTAGTGGTGATGGGCAGAATACACATACAGGGTACAGGATTCTGTCAACAAGCAGCAGGATGTAATCAGAATGATTGGTCAAAGTTAAAAGACAGTGTTTATTTGAGACTGCTGGAACATATAAGCATCGTTTTCATTTGGAGCGCAGAAAAACACACCTTTAAAGGCTAGTCAGTGATGTGATAAACAGTTTAAGAAGTGCTGTAGAGTAGGTCGGTTGTTGTTTGGGTCCTATCCCTGTCATCCCCTCTACCCATCTGTATTGCATTTTGCATAACTGCAATTTAAATGCAATGACTACGCTACCTGCAACTTGAGCAGTTTTTCTTTAGCCCAATCCTGATGCCGATTGCCATACATAATGGACTTCAGCCTTACAGTTTGCTTTTGCAGTTATAATTTCAGCTTTCATCTGCACAGCAAGTTGAAGTTCAGCCTTGTTGCCAATGAATTTAGCTTCCTGCTGCATTTGATGAGAGGCATCACAACTGGTTCAGCTCAAGTAAGGGATGAGCTTTGTCCATATTAATCTAAGTATTGAATAAAGCTGATCTGGAAGCATACAGGTGTGCTTAGTGATTACTGCTTATAGCTACTCTGAGTTCAGTTTAGTACCTTTTATTTGGCTAACAGCTGTGCTCATTGAGACTATTTTGTGCAAACAATGTCTGCTACACTAATATCTTGTTTGTTGCTATGTGTGAAGCATTTTTTAAGGTCTGCTGAAAGGTTCATAAACAGAGCCTTAAGGATTACATCAGTTTGAGCACCACATCACCATAGCAACATGCTGCATATACCTTACAGGCTCATAAAAGCGTTTGTATTATGGCACTTGCTAAATAATACAGCAGCATCCCATTATAATAAAGCAATCTACTAAACTATCACACAAAGTCATTAAATTTTTAAATCACAAGCTTATAACTTGGGGAATTAGTTGTTTAATTTAGATGCAGTGTCATCTGTTGTTCATTTGCTGATGTAGGTTTCTGAGTTTAAAGGGGAAAACACAACAAAATTAACTACAGCAATTATGTACAATAAAGAGATCCATAAATAAGTTGTTTCATCAACACAGAATGAAAGATTATGAATGTAGGTATATTAAAGTCAAATAAATAATGTCATAAATCCATAAAAAAATTGAGTCTATTAAGATGCCTCTGTTCTGAAAGCCAGTTTTTCTCCTGAGTAAATATAAGAAACAAGGCCTTTCATTAGTCAGTATTTCTAAATGTTCTACTATTTTTTTCTGAAGTTAACCTCTCCACTACCCAAAGCTTCCTTCAATCAAATAACCAAATATAAGTGCATTATGCTTTCTTACCTGCAGTCCGTGAGCCATAACCTTACTTTGAACTATGCTATCAGAAAATGAGTTGGTATTATTACTGCAGTTTGTCTTGCTCTATTTTAATCTTGCAGTCAGATCATGACCTGCTTCTAAAAGGTCAAAATTGCCATCCTTCCTACAGGAAGCATTTCTTCCTTCTACTAATACACTGACATCACAATCCCATGTTCATTCTTAATCAGATTAACCAGAAATAAAATAGTCATTAGCCCTCCTGCAACCAATCAGAGTAAAGATACGGGGAACGAGGGAAATGCAAAAAGGAAGTACATGAATCAAATTAGTGGGAAGGACTAGGTAGGGTACTGTTTTTTTAATTGAAAACACAAATCAGGTATTTGGTCGTAGCGGGTGGTAATTCAGTGGTACATGCATAGAAGGTATACCAGTTTCTTACACAATATTTGAACATCCATTGTTGTGATAAAGTCCACATCTTTTTAAAATTCTTGTGCTAACTTGCTGTCAAAAATCAGTATTTGAATAAAGAAAGACATATTTTATAGACTACTTGAAGCAGAGGTCTGCAGCTGTAGAGACATGATGAACCCTGTCTGATATTATTCCAGGTCATCCTTTCATAAAATGAAGGGGTGATAGTTGCAGTAACATGCTCCACATAATTTAAAATCAAATTGCATTGACAGTCACTGTAATCTGATTATTTTAGTGTACCAAACTGTGCTATTATCTGAGATTAAAATCAAAGTCTTAGATTTCTAAAAATTAATCCTACTAACAAAATGAGCTAAAGTCAGCTTGCATACAGTGCAATACCATGCATACAGAATGATCTTACCAGACTGGGTACATTTTATTAATTCAACTAGTTTAGTGTTTTCTTGGGGAGAGGGCACATTAATGAAAGAAGATTTTTCTCGTTTCTTCCTAATCTTACAGATGCTTTTCAAATCATGGCTGGTAACACTTGGGATAATGCAGAAATGCTCTTCCAAGTGTATTAATAGGCATATCCCCAACTTTCAGTGATACCGTTAAATAGTAGTACGATTTAGGAACTATTAATGCCTTGAGGCTACTTGGCCCCTATTTTATGCAGTTAGCAATACTGTTACTGAAAAAGTCGGCAAGAAAACCCTCTAACACTTAGTTTGAAGTTTTATAAGGCAGGCATTCTTTATTGCAGTACTGGAGACAGGGGATAACTCCCCCCAATGTTTCTGTCTTGAGTTTCATAAGCACTTCTTTTACTGTAACAAGCTATACATATTCATTACATTTTCTGAGAAATCTCCACCTCCCTGCCTATCTACTACATTTTCAGAATGCTGGCGTTGCAAAACTACACTACGCATACACGGGGGTCTCAGGTGGTCATCAGTGGTGGTTTGGGGAGTTAGCCCCCTACTCCTTTTTCCTTTGTACGGTCACAGGTCTCCTGAGGATAGTTTCTTCTCCTTGAATGTTTGCCCCTCTGTTGTACAGCCAAGCGATTCTTTCATATCATCCTTGTTTCAGCACTCCTGCTAGGATGTTTCTATTCTCAAGATTAAGATATCTTCTCTGTATTCATTAATCTCTCAGTCCTTGCTCTTAACTGTTCTTTGTTTTAATTTAATGAGGCCTCTTGGTTCTACACGCATGCTTTCCTTGTGATTAACTATTTACACATAGCTGAAATGTTAGCATTGAGGCAAGTATAGCCTAAGGATTCTAAGAGTAGGTTGTTAAACATAATGACAGTTATTAGGCTAAAGAAATCTTTAAAAGTTAAACTATTCATGTAATCAATAACCTTCCAGAAAGTACATAAATGTATCAATACCTTCCTTCTATAAATTCCCTCTTGTACTCCCTACATTACATATGTGAGCTCCCTATCATGTGAAAAACCTTGCTTTTCTAATTCCTAGTGTAAGGTGCTCCTCTCTAGTTGGTAGTAACCTGTGTTCAAAAACCTGAAGAATTTCCTTGACAAAATCCTCCTTTGAAAGGAAACATCATTGAAACTTATACCTGTGAACAGTGATGGCTGTTGTTTGAGCAGAGATACTCTCCCTTCCTTATTCTCAGGTGCCAAAATGAAGGTGAACAGCAGCACTGCTGAGGAACTCATGCAAACAAACGTTGCTTATCAGTGCTTGTGGATAAAGCGAGAGAAGGAAAAGGCAGGGGGGACTCCCAGACTAGTTTGTGTGTTTCCCCTCTCCTTGAGCTTTTCAACCCAGTGTAGTTTAACTGTCCTATGACAGTTCTGTCAGAACTGTCCTATGACTGGTTCTAGGATTTAAATAATATTTTTTTTCCTAATTATTTACAGGAAAAAGAGGATTGTAGGTTTCACATTTGTTTTTTGATTCTCTTGTAGTTTTCTACATTTAAACAGAATTTCATGTAGTTTTGCAAAAATCAACAGTATGGGTGAGAGTGCTTGTTTTAAATCTCTTTCAAATGAAGGGGCTAATTATTGACACTATCTCTGTTTAAAATTTCCAGCAGTCTAACTGAGCACAGTTACTTAAACTACAGTGAAGAAACAAATACTGTGTGCATATCTGATATGATTTGTAGCACACAACTTAGCTCTGCCCTGTTCTCTATATTATGTCATTTTTTGCATGCTTAATCTCTATATGGGGGAACGTTGACTGCAGACCACACATACTAGGCAGCCTTCTCTCTGAACAGGCCACCTTAAAATATTCTCAAGTGTAGTATATATGCTTTGGTTCTGTCTATTAGAAGACCACCTCTGTTTTGTAAACTACTTTTATAAATCCCTGAAGTCGTTACTTGAGGCAAATTTGATTCCACATTACTCACATTTTTATAAATTATACACTTGACTTTGCAAATCTTTGTGTCTCCTTTAGGCACCATACTGTTTGATCTAATTTGAACTGGTCCCAGTTCTAAAGTCCTGTTTAATTCTGTTTCAGAAAAAGGATTGCAGAATATCCCTCCCACTGACTTTATTTCTGAGGTTTTACTGCGTTGGGTGTATTGTCTGAGCTACAAATGAGCAGTGACCTTTTGACTAGAGTCCATGTTTAGAAAGAGCAGAAGAATTTCATTCATAAGGGGTGCATGCATATATATACAGGTATTATATAGTCATATTATTATTATTAAATTTTCTTAATAAGTACTGGTTTCTCTTTGGAGGAACTGACAACAAAAGAGACTGTTGTGACATTGCTTCGTGATGTGGACATCTGTTCAGCCGGAATGAGATTCCTGTAATTGAACTGGGAAAATAGGTGTATTCTACTAAAATCTGCATAGATGGAAAATTTCAGACAGGCTACCCTGTGGCCTCCAAAATTTTAGTAAAGGATTCATGAGAAATAGTCAGGTCAACAGCCCATGTGGGGTAAAAAAGTAGATTTTGGTACTCTGGGAGACTTGGAATAGAAAAGTTTAGTTTTGGGAAAAACATACACTTTCATTAAGCTTTAAGATGGTTCACAAAGCCTCTGCTTGCTCTGTCTGAAACTCAGAAAACTACTTCACAAGATGATATTTGTTTGAATGAATTTAAGTTTCTCAGTGAATTCCATAGAACCATCATAAGTAATCACATATCACTATCACCTGGCAAGTACTTGAAAATCCAGTAAATGTGTTAGTGTTTTCAATTACTAGTGGGCTGAGATTTGCATTATGAAAGTTACTGCTACAATGAATGTTTTTATTGTCACATTCTGAAAACTCACAGGTGAAAGGTTCATGCTAAGACAGCCCTTTATCATTGCTGAGTAATGAGAATAGAATGTAGCCAGCTGGCAGGCATCCTTGGATGGTTTCTCAGTTGTGAATTATGTGATCATACTCCCATAGGAAAGAACAAAAAACTTTAAGGGTGTATGTATTTGTTCCATATATGAGCCCCAGGTGCATCGTTTAAAATTTAAATATTTGGGGAAAACCACTGAACCAAGCAACTCGGGTGTCCATCTCTTGCCCTCCTCTAAATAACAGAATACTGGAAGAGTCAGTAAGTGTAGCCCATACAAACAGACCACAGATTAATTAGATCAGCGCTGATAGCTGGGTAAAACAGCAGCCAGTCAATACAGAAGAACAGTGCTCTTTTCCCTGCATCTCTTCCCTGAACTACTGAATCAATAATCAGTGTTTTCAGGACATGATTTTGCTGTCTACATACCTAAGTTTGCTAAACAGTTTTACATTGTATTACAGTTTGAAGTAACTGGTTTTGAGACTGCTGCAATAATTTTAAAGGTCCTCAAGAAACATTGTATAGGCATTAATTAAGTCCTGACAGGCATTTCCTTTTAATTATTTTAAATCAGAAAGAACATACATGTTATTAGATGTATTGTACAACTGTTCTATTAAATTGCTAAAACCTTATGAACAAAACATCAGAGAAAGTGTCCACTAGAGGGAAGCCTCTACCATGGAAGACAGTACTTGCCAAAGGGGGAGAAAAACCTCCATTTTGTGAAGTAAACTTTCTAGACGAAGAAACTCTGTGTTCAATTAGTAAGTATACAGATATCTCACCAAAATACAAATACAGTCAGTTAATTTAAAACAGTCATCTTAAATATTTAGACCCGTTCTGAACTTGTATAATTGTGCATTACAGGAAAACTGCTCAGATTTGCACCACTAAAGACTTGACCCATGGGCTCCATCTTCCAAGTGGCTGAGAAAGCCTTAAATTGATACTGAGCACTTGTATTCACTGACTGATGTGTTATTAGGAAACCTGATTAATACATTTTGAAATGGCTAGACTTCAGTAATTTGGAGCCCATCCTAAATCTGTTTTTTGTTTGACACTTTTAAGTCTTAGATAAGACCAGCTGTTTAATTGGTTTGCTAAAAAGCTGTTTGGAAGAACCACACTGCACATCGTGTGGTAAACAGTGCACATTTACAATTAGAAACAATTAGAAACAATTTCACAATTTTAAGTCTTTATCATATCTACTCCTGTAGATTATGTAGCTCTTTTACATAGAAAATTTCATGATATGAACCTTCACACTTCCCTTGGCTATTTTCTCTGTGGTTTGGATATGAGATTTTTATTCTTTTACTGAAACAGAAAAGTGATCTAAGTCTTGACCAATATTGTATGTTTATGAATGTTGTGCTTGAAAAGGTCTTCTGCTTTTACGACTCCTCAAATGCCCCCAACATCTAGCAAACACAGACTGATTGATGGCAGAACTTGAACAAAACACCCCTGTAAAAGGTGACTCAGGTTTAAGTTCAAATAATTCTTGAAAATACCCTGACACCAGTTCTTAAAAAGATGAATGGCAAATTCTGCAGACTCAGACATTCTGATTGCTGACCTTGAAGAAATGTACAATATTTATTAACAAAGTCTTTCCGGCCATAACATAAATGGTGGAGTGACTGTGTGAAGGAAACCTTTATATACCTTTAGCTACATTTGTTTTGTAGATAGGAAAAATATTTCAGTCTCCTGGACTGTCTATATTAGAAAGTCATTTTGAGAGAGGATCTGGTTAGGACTAGAGCAGAGAGACAAGGCATCAGGACTTCTGGATTTTATTCACAGCTCTGACACACAGTTTATTTGCTGTACGACTGTGGCCAATTTATTTTCCTGACTGCTCCTGTTGTACCTCTGACCTTCCTATGTGCCTGCTTTTCCCCCATTGCCTGCTGTAATCAGCTGACCTGAGTTTTCTGCGACTTCTCTCCTGTGGGCTACACAGGTCATTGTTATTTTTGGGAAGGTGCCATTTAAAAAACACCATTGCTATCATTAGCTAGTGGTCAAATTAATGATTTGAAAGGATTGTGGTCTATTTGCTTGAATGTTAAAATACAGTTGTTACAGTTTAATATGTCAGTGAGCAAACATGAGTTGCTCCATAACTGCCATTGTGTCCAGTGTGTCTGATCAAGTTCCCCTCCACCCCCCAACAGCTGGAGGAATTGTTTTACCTAGGGAGCAATGGGTGGTCCAGGAAGCGGTCTGCTCTACTCTTGGGGAGCTGGACTCATCTTCACTACAGAAATGTTTAATAAAAATATTTGTTGAACAATGGCTTTATCTGAGTGTGTGATCACAGCTGTTTTATTTTAGCAACGTAACAGCAATAACAATTAAATCCATATTCCTCCTTGGATATTTATTTTCCTGAATTCATTCTTAGTGTGAGTTAAAATAAAACTGCATGTAGTGGATTTCAGATTACTTGTATTACCTTTATATGATTTTTCTATTACTTGAGACCTTAAAACATAGTATAAAACTACATACTACAGAGAGGCAACATTTTAAAATATTCTAAAATTCTTCCCTGTAGTTTTTTCTAATCACCATTTTTAATTGTTAACAATGTTCTGTTCTGCAAAGCCATGTTTGACTGTTAGAAAAGCTAAGTGCCATCTTCCCATAACAACATGTAAGAAAAATGTGGACTATGCATTTTGGTAAAATAAAAAGAATGCTCTTTTAAAATACCATGCAATTACTGCATTCAAATAAAGATAGGTCATCTCTAAATCTAAATTTTATAAAACCAGCTATTTCAGTGTTGCCAGTGCCTTTTGTTGAGATGTTGAATAATGAAGATGACACTTTTGTATGTGCTTGAGTAGAAAGATTTTACTGATGCTACTTGTGTTTACTTACAGGCAATTCCAGTGGTTGGCAGCTTGCAGTGAAGATCACTGCTAGTGTGCATTAGCTGTGCAGGCTTGCTCACAATCTAAAAAGGAAATTCAGTGCTGGTCAGTACAGTTTCATAAGACAATGGAGAGAAACAAAAGAAAGCTTCTTTACTGATTCTCATGTTTTCAATTCCTTCCTCAGATTTCCATTAAAGTACCCCCGTTACTGCCTGTTGAATCTGATGGCATAGGTGACTCTTTGGAATCTGTTTACAAAGTTGAACATCTGAATTCCACAGGGGGCCTGCACCATTGTAAAGTCAGTAAATCCTAGTAAAGATCTTCACAGAATCATAGAACAGTCCAGGTCGGAAGGGACGTTGAAAGACCATCTGGTCCAACCTTTCATGGGAAAGGAAGCCCAGATGAGATTATCTAGTACTGTGTCCAATCGCATCTTGAAAACCTCCAGTGATGGGAACTCTGCCATATCTCTGGGGAGGCTGTTCCAGTGAATGATTTTTCTCAGTGTAAAAAAATTATTTCTTATATCAAGATGAAACTTCTCCCAGTGCAATTTGTATCCCTTGCCCCTTGTCTTCTCCATGTGGCACTCGGTGAAGAGAGCGCCCCCGTTCTCTATGTAGCCACTCTTTAAGTACTGGAATACTGGAATGAGGCCCCCCCTAAGCCTTCTCTTCTCCAGGGAGAAAAGACTTTAACTCCGTAAGTCTTTCCTCATAAGGCAAGTTCTCCAGCCCTTTGATCATTGTCCTGGCCCTCCTTTGGACCCTCTCCAGTATGTTATAATACGCCTTTTTCATACCACTGAAAACTTTGACTTTTTCCACTTCCAGCACTCCTGTTTCATGCCTTCACTCTTCTTGCAAATTTCCTCTTATTCTAGTAATGAGAGAAGAACTTCCCTTGTCCTAATATCCTGTCACCTTATTCACTGAACTCGTTTCCACTTGGTTCTTGCATCTCACAAGTAGTATTACAGTTTTTCCATTTTAAAAGCATAATCTCATTCTCTTTATTAGGTACCACCTTTCTATTCTCCCATCACACATCAACTCTAATTTCTCTTCATTCACTGAGTTATCTTCATGGGCAAATGTTAGGGCTCTCATTTATTAATTCTGCACTTATGGCAGCTTTTGACCTGGTTAATGTCTTCCTCCTCAAACACTTGCCCTTGTTTTGCTTTTGATTTTACTAACTTTTTCCACTCAACAATTTCTGATGTCCTCTACATATTTTATTTTTTCTCACATTTTCTTTTATGAGGGAAAGCTATAACACAAAAATAAGCAAGACCCACTTTCAACATAGTTCACTTTTATCCCCATTAGAGATAATAAAACATCTTCCTTAATTGAAAGGAATGGATTACGCCCTCAATGCACATCACACTATGTTTCCATAATTTGATGTAATATGTTTTAATTTTTCATTTGGTGCTGTGATGGATAGTGTGAATTATTGTATAGTTGTAATTATTGTATTCAGCTATTTCTACTAGAGTCCTCTGCAGGCAAAAGCTTCCAGAGACTCAGAGCAGCTCACCACATTTCTATCCTGTACATATACCCTAATTCAGTTAATTGCTTTTTCTTCTATATCTTAGACTGGCAGATTTTATATGTATTTAATACATATATTTTGCCAACCTAAAAATGAAACATGGCTTGTTCATGGTGTTTGGCAGCTGTTACTGAAACATGACAGGAAGTTGGAAAGTTGTTATGCTGGAGGTTTCTTGTGTTTAATTTTGGATTACTCTCAAGTAAATCCTTCAGTGTTAATACAATAATTTAGATTTCTCATTAGTCCTTCTTAGGCAAATTTTTTAAAAAGCAGTAACTCTGAAAAAGGATAAATTGTCAGCACTGATATTTCTGAAACTTATTTATTTGCCTTTTCAAAAATCTTTTGTTAGTGTTTAGAAAGGGTGCAAGAAACCAATCTTCATTGTAACAAGTGTCTTCAGCTCTGCTTTCCTTTTGAAGTCATCATTCTAACCTAGTGCAAGGCCAAGTCTTGTTTATATGACATGTATAAAGTGTTATAGGTTAAATCTCCTGTCATACAAAGTCATATGTGAAATACTGATTTATTCTATGCAAAACCATACATTTTACATAGGACCAAGTCTGGAGTATTTGCTAGAAGCCACCTTCTTGAAATCAGATAGGCTTTTAAGGGATTTAAGCAAATTAGATACAAAACTCTCAGCATTTCCGAAGATACTAACCTTCCACTGACAGTCAGCTTCTATTCCCAATTCATTATGCCTCAGGTTTTCAGGCCTAGGTATTTGAATTACTTGTATGTCATCTTTATTCTGACAAGAATTTGGAAAATGAGTATGTAGTTTTGTGACTACACAGAAGTTAGTGGGATATATAAAAGATTTTTAATGAAACACATTGTTTCACAGTTTTCCTTGTGCTATTATAATGGCTTTGATCTGTGAGAAAAGTAATAAAACCAGAATCTGAATTGTTGAAAATTAATGCATTTCTACTGCAGTTAATTTACATCTGCTTTAAGCTGTTTAGTCACCAATAGTTAAACCTATGCTATAGTCTGTTTAAAAAGTGGAATTAATGTTATCTAAATTTCAACCCTCAAATAATACTGATATTTAAAATGTAATCATTAAGGCTTGTGCCTGTTTATATCAAATTGTTTTGTTTGAAAGAGGTTGATAAAATCAAAATTTTTCATTTATAAACAGTCTTATTTCATCCAAAGCTGTTTATCCATTTTTGACATATTGCCGGACTGGCACTGGTCTTCTGTGCCCCAAAGTCAATGACATTAATTTCCTATTCATTCTCATAATGACAATGAGTGTGTTAAGTACACAGGTATATTCAATAAAAAGAAGTTAGTTTTGTTTTCAACTCTGCTAAAAGCACCTTGGCTCAGAGCAGAAAGCTTGTATGTCATCAAAAGGATCTTCCAAGCCTATTAATAAGGAAGGGCCATGCAAGTTTTTATGGCACAGTGGACACAGCAACTGGTTTTCACTGTTCAGCCATTCACAAAAGTATGTCATAGTGAAGCTAAAACCCATGGCTGAATATTAATGAAAGCAAACAGCATACATTCTTTGCTCCTTAATTGATCTTTTCCACATTTCATTTCAGTGTATACCAAAACTGACATAAACCCAATAACTAAGAAGGAGCCATCTTATTTAACATTGTGTGATGCCCTCATGTGACATGGTAGCTTACTTTTCTTTTTGCTTTGTTGCTGTTACCATGCATTTCCAAAAGTGCCATCCAACACTGACTGAAAAAAAGATGACTTTGTAGAGGATATGTTGCAGTGGTAATCAAGAGGAACCAGAATGTAGGACTGTGGGCTCAGATGCTGGCTGAAGATCACTCAGTCTAGCCACAAGTCTAAAAATGCACCACTGTATGGTAAAGCTGGAAAATCTCTAACATCTTGGCTTTTACTAACAAAAAAGAAGAAAGTTAAATTCATGGAAGACAGCTGTGGTAATTTTGGTCATTTCCAGACATGTTAAATTTTCATTATAGCAATTATTCTTTTAACTATCTTCTTAAACAGCTTCCATTTTAAAACATCATCCACCATGATTGACTTTTCAAAATTTCATTTTAATCAGTAGGGGTCCAATTTAGGAAAGTACAAAAATATGCATTGAGGACTATCCCTATTGAAGGCAATAGCTAAAACCATTCGGAACTTCAGGCATGTATTATTAGGGCTTCAGTCTGGCTTCAGTGATGGAACCAAAGAAGTTAGAAAGATTCAGTCATAGAGTAAATTGGAACTGAAAAAAACTCATATGTAGCTTTGCAGCCTCTCATCTTCTAAGAAAACGTCTGTGACAACTGTATTGTGGAGGGGCAGAAAGGACGGTTTTCTAGGTGTCTTAGGTAGAAACTGAGAAATTAGGATATTCACATTTTCAGTTAAAAAAATTCCACAAAGACACTGTCAGTAAGAGGCTGTAATAGTAGAGTTTTTGTGTGGTTAATATGGTGCATACAGTGAGTCTGCCCAGGAAAAACAAGACAAGCTATTAAAAGAAAAGTAATTTTTGGACAGCTAGAAGGTATGATAGTACTCTTACACAGCTGTGTCAGTGGGCTCAAAGCAAAGGCTTCTTCATTGAGTTAAAACACACAGTATGTTGTTATCCTTAAGTGTATTTTTTAAAAAAATTATAATCTCACATTGTGTTTTCTATCTGAAAGCCAGAAAAAGTTGAGGCTGCCAGGGAGCAGTAAGGGACAACTACTGCCTAAAGGACAAGGAACCAAGCATGGTAACATAGCAGGCAGGGCAGAGGCCTCACCAGCCAGGAATTAGTCCCACAGTATGTGTCTAAGGTGAACAAGACAGGCCTGGGGTTGCAACTGGGGTCAACCAGGAGTCCAGATCACTAGAAAAGGTCGTGATGATGTAGCAGGTGCAAGGTCAAGCTGGGAAGTCAATTCACAGGTCAGGTCCAGTGATCACCAGGCAGGTTGACAGTGAGAAATCAGATCCAGCTGAGCTGCAGACAAGCACACATATGATCTAGCTCAGACAAGGACTGAAAGCTCAGTTCTGAGCTTAAATTGAGCTGCTGAGCCCATGGCCAGAAGCTGTTGGTGGAGTCCCCAGGTGAGACTGGCCATGGCCAGTAAGGTCTGTTGGTGTACACAGGGCCCTGACACAGGCCACAGGTTCCCCCTGCCCAGGGAGACCCAAACTGCAGGAGGTTTTCTTTGTAAAAAAGTCTCAAAAATCATGCTTAGAGTTAACCAGAAGAGAAAACCACAACTGATACTCACCTTTGTTAGTTTTTTACACAAAACTGGTGCATATTTGAAATTGGTACCTGAAAGACTGGAAGAGTAAAAAGAGTTTTATTTACTCTAGCAAGAGACTTATGAGATCACACAAAATCTGTTCAAACCATAGAGGAAATAGTAATTTCCAAAACTTCACATATGACATTAACCATTCAGGTTTAGCACTGAGGCTTTGAATTGTGTAACAAGAATCTAATTTGTTTCCATCAAAAGCTTCCACAGCTATGCATCTTCAGGGGAAGTGAGAAGATAAATGGCATGATGTAGAACAAGGCAGCTGATTTGGATCCTTGTCCTGTCTATGCTGAAAGAGCACTAGAACAATTATTCTTACTGTAGGCATGTTCAGACATCATTGCAAAGTTAACAGAAAGCATATATACCTCTCAAGTATCTAGTGAACTACATACCTCCCAAGCATCATCAGAGTTGTAATTTATATTCCTATCCAGATTTTTTTCTTTTTTAATTATTCAGAATGAATATGAAAAAGACCAACTTAATCTTCCATTAACATAGATTTTTCCATGCTGTAGACTGTGAACTTGGGATAAAACAGATTCTTTTTTATGAATTTTTGTATCCTGCATCTGTGTACAACACCCATTGAGAAGAATTTTGGGGGAATTACTTTTCCATTTTTATTTGTGTGATGGAGTGATCTGTCATACATGTGCAGTCAGGTGTATTATTCAGGATAATGGGGAACTGGGATAGGTCAGGTAACGGAAAACAGACATCATGCGAGTATCATAAGATGTGAGATCTCAAGGCAGAGATTCCCTAGGAACTCTTTACAGTTAGTTCAGTTTTGGTGCAGCTTAGCAGTTACCCTGTTAGAGATAGGCTACATACAGCCTCTTGGAGACTCTGTGTATCTGTGTATCCCTGCTTCTGAGGGCTCTTACTAGCTCAGACCCAGAGTACAGAAACATATTAAAAATCCCTTTCCATTCATTGTTTTGCCAGCCCAGAGGCACAGCCATATAGGAAAAATGTCTAATTACAGAAATCATTTCAGCTGGGGGCTGAAGGCAGGTTTCCAGTGGCTCCTGTGACTTATCAGAACAGTGCAAACTTCAAAATTGCTAATAGTCCTATAAGAGAAATTTTGTGTAGCACCTTCTGAGAAACGTGAGATAATACATGCAAAAGAGAATTTCAAAACTTGTATCTAAGGAACAAGAATAAAAGAGAACATCTAACAAATAATTTATATTGTGAGCAAATTTTCTGTCAGTTCTAAATGTAACTTGTCACATCATATGACATTAATTTTTTATTCATTTTCCATGGTTTTCTTCAGCTGATTTGAAGGTAATGAAAGGTTTTTCTTTGTGATTCATATGTCTGAGTCTCAGGTTTTGTACATAGATATTAATTTGTGTGTTTTATTGAACATATCTGGATAAACTGCCTTATTGTTATCCAAAGAGAAGACGACTCTGAGTGCTGCAGATTATCTCTGACAAACCTGTAATGTAATACTGAGACTGACCTAATCCCTCTTAGTCATAGTTAATGCTAACTTTGGGCCACATTCTAATATCTTTATTTAGCTGACACTGCAGATAGCTACAGTTTTCTTAATACGTCTGCTCCTTGAATAAGGAGTGAGTCTGCCTGTGTAACAATGCGTATACAGGGACTCACTATCTGCTCTTATAAAATAGTTTGAAAATCTTATCTGAGGAGTGATCTGTGACTGCACTGTTGAGATGTTACCGTGTTAGATATGTGCCAAAGGCAGATCAGGTTATTCTCTTGTTTCAAAAGTGAAAGGAAACAAGTATTTTTTGATCAACTTCTGAATGTTTGCTTTTCCTGATGGGCCCAGCTAGCTCAGCTTTTCAGCATACAGTGACATTTTTATTCCTTTCCGAGTTTGTTCTGTTGCTTCTCTACATACTTAGACTGCACCCTCTGCATTGCTCAAGGTGAAGACACAAATTTAGAACCAACTTCATGTTTTCAGGCAGAAAGACAATGTCTTATTTTCTTTCCTCTTGTATTGCTTCAGAAAGACCAGTAGCAAGCTAATACAATGAAATCAAAATGAGTAATTGCCAGTTTACTAATACCCAATATGAACAGATAGAGATGAGAGAGGGACTAAATCTAGGGAGACTAGGCTAATGGCTCTTGGGTCAACTGATGCAAGAGTGACATTTCTAAATCTATCTTCTCATGTGCACCGTGGAAGTTGGGCCTACTAATTCAAGGTTAAGTTGTTAAATTTCAGTTCTTAAAGTGTGTGTGCTACGCACTCTGATTTCCTGTGACTACCTCTGAAAATTTTGTCTTTATTTGTTTTATGGGAAGCCTTTTTTCCCTCCTCTCAGATGACAGTGAACTGCTCAGGATGGGGACTGCCTTTGCCTAGTGAGTAGATAATCTTCATGTAAGGTGATCTTACATCGTAATGCAAAAAACTAATGATAAAAGCACTGCATTGGATACAACTCAAAAACCAGAAACTAATTGTCAAAGTATCAGGAAAAAGTATGGAAGCTCCTTGGTACATACACTAATTTTTTCTTGTTTGGAATGCTTAGAGAAGAAGAAAATGAAGCTATGTAAATTAAGCCATATTTAATAGTGGTATAACTGTGAATGCAGTTAATTAGCACAGGGAAAAAATGATCCTGAAAATAATCTTGGAAACAAAGTCTGGTTAAATAGATGATAATGCTTTTGCTGGCTGTGTGACAAGCCCCAGTACAAGATGTCTAGTCTGTAGATTCCACCACTGAGTAACTCATTGCCATAATTCATGTAAAACAATATAATTTTATCATTCTTCCAGTAAAATTAACTACAAACTGGCCTTGTAGTGCAGCATTTATGCTGGCCTCTATGCCCCAAAGGTCATTGTATTGTCTGCATAAAATGTTTGAATCATATTTGAAAGAAGAGTAATGGGATAAAAATGTCTTTGTTGGAAGTGTTTTCTTCCCTGGAGTGTAGGAGCTCTCGAGTACTTAACCATAGTACTGTGGCAGATGGTGAGCAGCCAAGCCACTATAATGGGATGAGAATCTCTAATGTCAATGTTGGCTTCAGCGATGAAAAACACAGTTTTTTATAGAGAGAGGTCTTACTTTCATCTGCAGCATAACAGTAAGTGTTCGGCTGCATTTTAACTAAATGGTTTTATTTCCTACAGCAAATAAAGTGTCTGGGTTAGGATAACAAGAACTACCATTGTTATGCATAAAAATTTGGTTCTGCTGAAATCAGTGGCAAGACTACTTGATTTCTGTGGAATCAAGACTTCATCAGTCCATTTAAATGTCTCATCACAATAGCAGGCATTTGTGCTTTGAGCAGTATCAATAGTGTTCTGGATATTCAGTGCATTAGCACTGAAAATTAGATGTCATTGTGAATGACAGTATATCAACATTTACTATATGGTTATCCTTGTGCCTAAAGACTCAGTTTAAAACTGGATCATGGCAGTTCTATGAGACAAATCATTCTTAAGCCTGAATCTATGCAGATAGTATGGGAACAGAATCCTTTTTTCCCCAGATTAAACAATGCTAGAGGACACAGCTTATGCTGAGTCTTCATTCTACCACTTAGAGAAGAAACACAAAGTGGAATTCATGCAAAAATATCACAAACTTGGAGGCAGACTCAACTGCAGGCTGGTCTTGGTCCCTGCCAACCCAAACAGGGAGCACCATAGTCACTCAGCTGAGAGCAGGGCATCCACTGTCCTCTCTAGCAATACAGCAGACTGGGACTTTGGCTGTGAGAACAGTGTACATTGTGTAGAAGTGTTTTCTGAACACTTCAGCTCTGCAGATAACAGAACTTACCTGCTATCCAGCTTAGACAGGGCATGTGGTATGTGTGACTATGTCCTCCCACTGGGAAAATACTCTGTCATGACTGACTACTATTTTGCTCTTTGCCTATCAACCGGAGTTGCTGTTTTCAGACTATGATAAAATGCTTTATTGCATTTTGCAGCAGAAATACCTGCATTTTCACATCCTATTACACATGCACATACACACAGGCACTGTCACTGCTGCATATGTAGTTTAAGTCAGGGAATGAAGCATTCTAACACCAATATGCTCTAACAATCAAAAAGTTGTTATCAGTAACAAGAAGATAATCCTCTCTATGCAAAGTTTTTTTATGTGTTAACCAGCAAAATCACATCTTACCTTAGTTTCTGAGGCGGTGGGAAAAGGAATTATGCTTGCTGATTTAAATCTGAAATGGTTTCACTCTGAACCAGCTGGGAGTCACAGGACTGGAATGACAGGGTCAGGAGAACAGAGAGCATTCTGGTTTGGCATGACAGAGGAGAGAGAGATATGAGGGACATGGAAAACATCAAGATGTCTGAATAAACAAAAGGGCTAGACCTCAGCTGGAGTAAATCTGAGAAGATGCAATGAATTCAGTGAAATCTACTCTGGTTTACTGTAGGCTTACAGACTTGCCAGGGTTTGACTGAGCTAAATCATATAGTGATTCTTTTAAAGTTTATCCCATCACTAATTATTTGGTGTATCCAAGGGTCTGACATTCACTTTGTGAGGCTTTTCAAGAACTGATTTTACCAAGAAACTACAGGATTCAGGGTAACATTTTTTTGGACTGTTTGGTGTCAGTGGTGTTTTTTTCTCTTTGAGGTTTGCTTTGTTCCACAGCTGTGGTTTTATTGGGAAAAGTCTTCACATAGCATCTGGTTTTTCATTGCCTGTTCCGGGTGATGTTTGCTGGAAAAAAGCATAGCATTTCCAAGTTGCAAGTGAAAAGTGTGTGCCCTGTCAGGAGCCTTCCCCCAACCTTGGTAGAGTGCAGGTATGCTACCCAAATCCTACTTAGAGCTCTGATTTTATAAATAGTGGCCAAAGTACAAAACGCAAAACCTAAACAAACCTGAACATAAGTCTAAAAGCTATAAACCCAAACAGTCCATAAATCAAATTATAAGATTCCACAAGATGAAGAATTCATGAATAACAAGCATGTAAGTTCACTTGGTAGCATGTTGGAAATGTGCCACCTCCTGCAATTGGTAATCAAATCCACCTGAACTAGTGGTTTATGAAATATTTTCCATCTACTGTATTAGAAGCTAGATTAGAAAAATCAAAAAGAAAGGTTTAACTACTCAAGAAAATAAGAAGAGAAAGTTATGTTTTCACAGACATTTCCTTTGCAGTACATCAACGTTTGTCTCCTTTGCCCAAGTGTCCTCTTCACTTATGGGGGAGGAGGTTACCTTTCATTTATCAGAGGCAGCAAGATACTTCTGTTCTTGGAAATGTTGCCGTGAACTAGATGTGTCTCAAATGGAGTCTAATTTGTCATTACCTGTCTAACCTTTCAGCCTTTGCCGATTCCAAAATGAGGGATTTTGAAATGTAAGTTCAGAAGCGAACCGCATCCCTTCAAACAGACCTCTCTATTTAGTAAGATAAGAACATCTGCGCAATTTTAGAGGAAACCTTCCAAAGCGTTAGTGATCCACTGAATTTTTTTCAGTTGGCGATTGACATAAACCCAGGTCTGGACCCAAATGCATGTTTTCTTGAGACTCCATTATTTCTTTAGTTTCTAAATTTTTCCCTGTTGGTGAGAGATAAAAACCTGTCTGTAGAGGAATACATTTTACGGCTTAACTTTATCATCATGCGAAACTAGATGAAGTGCCCCTAACATAATGTAGATGAGATGCTGAGCATAACTCATTCATAAAAGTTGCATGTCTCCAAAAGAAGGCTGCAGTGTTACTCTTAAAATTCATTGCTCTTTCAAGTCTGTTAATTAGTCCTCTGAATGAATGCAATTGTTAGCATAGTCTATTGTTTGCCATATTCAGGAACAGCATTAAAGCCGTATTAAAATCTCCCATCATGATAGTAAAATTTAAGGAGCTGATGCTGTGAGCTCCAAACCATGTCAACCTCTAAGAATCGGAAACTGCCAGTGATTGTCTTAGATAACCATAAGAAAACATGTGGTATCGTGCATATCATTGTATGGTAACAATTATTTATTGCTGATGTTTTGCTTGTAACTAGCACATTTTACTTAGCTATTTATTCAAATAGTTTAAGTAAAACTTTTCATTAGATTCAAGTCTGAATTAGGTTTAATTGCCTCACATTTCCAGATGTTATTTTTCCAGTTAACTGAATAAAAATATTAAATGATATGTCTTGAATAAGATAGAGGCACAGGGTGGAAGCTTGCCCAGGATCCTTCAAAATAGCTACGCTTTTAGACAATGATAGGAAAAAGCATTATTCCTGATGTGTAAAGAATTGACTACAAACTGTATTCTTTTGAAAATATGAGGAAAAGAATAAAAAATTTTCTTTTGCAAGTTTTCCAAATAAGCAAAAGTAGTAACATGCCACAAGATGTTTTAAATGTAGTTGCTTGGAGTTTTCTTAGACCTTTTAGAAGATTCATCAAGGGGAGATGAGAGGGAGCTAGTTGCCTGAAAACAGTTATGTAAATCCAGATCGGACGTAGTGCTGAAATTGAGCAAAACTTCTGTAACACGTGGCTTATTTTAGCATTATATGGATCAGTGACTATCAGCTGTCTTTGGAAAGGGACGTGATACAAAGAATGATTTACAAAGTAAATTTGAATAAATTACTTTCTAGTAAAAAACCCTACGTCAAAGCAAACCTCATAACAATGAAAATTGCTGTAATCCTTGCCATGCCAAATGCTCAATCCAAACCCAAACTATTGTTTCACTTTGTTGGGCTCTGGAAATGTATTTCCCAACCATTAATTTATATCATGAAGTACTGAATACCATATAAAAACAGCACACAAACTTTTACTATTTAACTGAGACATGGTATCACTTTCCCCTGCAATTTTTGTTTTAGTTTCATGTCTTTTTAATGGTTTTCTAGAATAGTGCTGCTGAGCACTGGGGGAAGCATCAGAGGAATGGCATGTCAAGACTGGCCCTATAGGAAGCTCCTTATCTGTGTAGTGGCGTGGTGGGCTCAGATCAGGTCGGACCAAAAGCCTGCTAGGCTTCATATGTTCTTTTCTTCTATAGGACTAATTTTCTTGCTTTTGCCTCTTTATATGTAGAAGCCCAAGCCTATTGACTTATTTTCTAAACTATTATACACAGAGGGGGTCGACCAGGTGGCATCTCTTCCCAGGCCTGCACACCATTCAAGTGAACTTAAAATGATGTCAGCATCTTCAGGAACTAGATACCCAGAAATCTCTTTGAGTTAAGCAAACCTGTCAGCTCTGCTCTGGACCAAGCCCTTAAATGGCTATCCTGTGCTTTTAGCCTCCTTAGTCTCCCAATGAACTTTTTTTTCTTCTCACAAAATCTCTTTAGCTCATATGTGAAAGGATCACAGATATAATCAGAATTTTCACATCTAAATGTTTTTTGCTTATCGTTTGAAAGAAGAACAGCAACAGCCAAAAGGTAATAGCTTGTGGTAGATGCTGAAGAATAGGACAAGCGTAGTGATACATTCCCAGAACAATCAACTGCTAAAATTATTTTATATTCAGGGACTTTCTGAGCCAGAGGATCATCTTTGTGTTTAAAAGCCTTTATTAGATGTTTCTTCAATGAATTTGTTCAATCACGTGCAAGCCTTTGTAATCTTTCAGCATCCACAGCATCCTGTGGCAAGAAATTCCATGAGGCAGTCTGTTAGTCTGATGATTGTGCTGCTATTGTGTTTCTACAATGCATGGAAATTAACAACTCTGTTATATTTTCCTGCCCATTATCTTAACACAGGAAATCACTCAGATATTGCTCAAAGCACTAAGCTAAGTTCTTGATTGATACAAATTGAAATCAATGGAACTAGGATAATTTATGAAATAGAATGATGTTATTGCTGTGCAAGAGCAGTCTTGAGTTTGAGACTACAGTGAATTTTTTCCATCTGTCTGCACAATTTACCTACAGCAAATCCTATTAGATTGTCTTTGTGAGGACTCTGCTGATACTTCCAGAAGGAAATAATTGGGTGAGTCCTCTACTGTAGAGAGTGCTGACCTGCTGTCAGGACTGGGCCTTGCCTGGTGATCTAATCTATCCTGTCTGACTTTGCAGTGCTTTCAAATGGCAGATATGCAGGACATAAGGTGACACAAAGTCTTTCTCATGAAGACCCCAGAATTTTTCAACCTAAGGTAAAAGGACGTAAATATACACACACACACACACACACACACACACACGTATACATATATATAAGGACATATGACATCTATAGAAAGTCTGCATTCTGTTTGCTTGACAGTGGGGAAAAAAAAAAACATATAGCTGAGTCCTGGGAGCACTTCAGACCACAGTATTCCTCGTATCTCTCAGATCTTACGGGTAAGTATAGAAATGCATCCCATTGCACAGAACTTCTTCTTTCTACTCTGGTTTCTTTAGGATGGAACTTCCATTTCATCTTCATTACATGCATTTAGAACGTAACTTTATGCGCAGGAATCTTAAAGCCTTGAGAAGGTACTTTGCCGGGCTAGATTCTGCGAGAAGCTTCTGGAGGGCTCTCTTAGAAAGAACTTATGCATGAGATCAATGCAGATAGCATTTCTAAATGGAGTTATAAGTGGGAAGAGTGTATCAGAGTGGGCATCTTTTAAACAGCTCATAATTAAAGGATTTAATGCAGAACTGCATAATTTACAGATACCTCACTACCAGTAGTACTTCGGCTGCTACAGCAGCACTATGCTCAATGCTGGCTAACTGCCCAAGCATGTAGTCTTCTTTCTGGGCAAATTTTGCAGCCTGCAACCGTGTCTTGAAGCAGCTATTTACCTGGGTCTTAGCTGATTGAAAACTTCTCTAAGCACGTACCTTTTAGCCTGGAAGTTCTGGCATCTATCTTCCAGAAACTCAGCACATATGTCCCACCTATCTTGCTTCCTCCCAGTTTTAATTGCTTTTAGTTTTGAGTATCAGATCATCTTTTCCCCTTATTTTCTCAGCAGGCAGTTATTCATGGAAGAAAATATTCCTGGTGTCTGGCTGTGGGGTGGATCATATTCCAAATGCAAAGGATGACCTAGTTTCGGTATGTGATGTGGCAGTTTTCCTCGACTCTGACTGTATTTCAGTAGTACTTAGCACCCTCACCTAACTCCTGTCCGCAAACTGTTTCCCACTACAGGAGTGTTCATTTTCAGTATAAAAGTATCCCTAACAAAATGACATTACCCACATTACTGCTTTTTAATGAAGCAGACTCTCTAATGTAAAATAATCAGTGTGGTTTTTGGTTTGGCTTAGATGTGGCTTACAATAAAATATTGAGTAGTAAAATGGTAGGTCAGAGTAATGCTAGAGTAATACCAAATTGTGCATGCCTATCACATTTTATTCCTGTACTTGAGGGGTTGCTCTGTTTTTACTTACAGCAGAGCCTGTTTACCCCATTGGGAAATGTCCATTCCAGGTTCAATTTGTGCTGATTTTCAGAGGACTGAAATTATAGCTTGGCTTTCATTTATGATCATAACTTGTATTTTTAGTTAAACATGGGCAGCTCATATATTCAGTTCTGGACACCTTTGGTAATGCTTCCTGTGGCAGGCAGGATGGAGACTTTCATGCCACTGTGGATGCCGTCAATAAGAGTACTCAGTGACAGTCCTCTAAAACAATGTGTAAATGATGGAATGCCAGTTGTTGCTTACTTGGGCTTATGAATGTCAGCTACAGGGATTTCACGGAGCTTATCTCTCTTGAACAATCAATATATTCTTCTAGAACCCACCAAAATGTTGATGTAGGAGATACAGTTACAGAGGTTGTCATGCAGGCCCTAGAAAGTCATGGCCAACTGTCTAAACTGTTTATGACTTGAAAAGCTATTCTACATCTTGAAAAAGGGCTAGGTCAGTAGTACTTCCAGTTAATAATTAGGCTCCCTTTCATTCTCTGTCTGCATGCTAATGCAGTTCAAACTGTTCAGAAATACGCAAGACCAAGGCTTAAATTATAGCCTCCCCTCATCAGTGAATACATTCTGGCAATGTCTACAGGGTGAGCATACATCTTTTTAAGACAGCACCAGGTCTATGTACTTCTTAAGGTTTTCATAATCCCTCTGTTTTCACTTGGTTGCTGTTGCAAGTGTCATCCTTTTGGAGCAAGAAGAAGGTGTGTCTGCCTCATTTCACAAAGCCAGTAACAGGGAATCTTCTGTTAGTGCTAATATTTTTAATTCTTCTAACTTCACTTACCTGGCCTAGATTAGTTGTGATGATAATGAGAAGCATGTTTTGAAGGTTACCATCCAGGTGGCAGAATAAATTTTTGTTTATCGTAAGCTGATAAATCAGCTATTATTTAATTTACACAACAGCTGCAAAAGTAATTACTTGGATGTATTGAACGGTTACGTCTAATGAAGGTGGATTTCTAATGAAGGTGTATTTCTAATGACAGCTACATTCTGAAGTTCTTACTCATAAAGGAATAACCAGAGGTTTGAATATTTAGGACAACTTTAGAGGAACTATATTGTGAAAGCGGTCTTAAAGAGTAAATTCTATTCAAAGTCATTCAGTGGGAAACACCCTAATTTTTTGCTGCTTCTTCAGATACCTGTGCATTATTAAGTGGAGAAAGGACAAAAATTAGGTTAAATTATTGTCCCTATGAGGACTAACATGTTATGCACATGATGTAAATGCAAGAAATATAGTATGATATTATTTATTCAGATGGGAAGAAAGCAAAATAGTTGGAGGAAAGTATTTGCACTATAACAAAGGAGCTAAAATATGGATACTTAGTGATTTGCAGAACATTTCTCATGTTGTCAAAAGATATGGGGCATGGCCTCAAACATTAATAAGCATTTTGTATCCTTGCTCCATACCAGTGGACACATAAGCTGTCTTCTTACTCCTTTCTCTGATGTCCAGTAAGATTATATCACAGTAAAATATAAGACCTTTGTATCTTGCTGAGAATCACACAGGTGGGAAGGATGGCTGAACAGAACACTGTATGCATTCTGAACTCAGTTCTTGGAGGCATGATTAGAGTATCAAGGGAGCAGAAAAGAATTGGGTCAAGGAAGCTGACTCGGGAATTAGGACAAGAAAATATCTTTGGCAAGTGGAGGAAGGGAAGATGAATGTGGTCTTGAGCTGTGAATGAACTAGACCATTTGGGTAAAGTGGGAGAGGAGGTAATAAGAAATAAAAGGACATGCTTATGTAGATCCAGTATATATTTATTCTATTTGAACCTCAGAACTGAGGTCTCTCATCTCTTATCCCTCTTTTTTCCCTATAAATCAATCAATCAATCAATCAATCAATCAATCATAGACTGCCAAACACTGCAGACTACCTACCTGCACTACATACCTGCAAAATCTTTCCCTTGACTTCAGTGGAAGCAGAATTATTTGTGCATATTTAGTTTATAAGCACTGCAGAGCTATGATGATTTAAACAGTTTTATGTCCAGGCTGACTGGCATTGAGCCATTTCATCCTGTTCTGTGTTCATTGTATGTGTACAGGTTGGATGATTAACTGGACTCTTCTCTGCTTTTCAGACTGTTTCATTGAAACTGTCTTATATGGAATGCATATTTTTTTTTAAAACATTACCTTCTGCATTGCACCTTATGACATTTTTATGTTTCAGACCTCCTCACTTTTTAACAATTTATGATAAATGTTATTCTGTCACTTCATAAAAATTATGGTTTCATATGATGTAGCATGATGTCCTAAATAGCACTTACATCAGCAATCATGGAGACCTCTAGACGTTCTGATTGTCAGCATCAGTCTCTGTAGGGACTCCAAAGTAGGTGATTTTCTGCAACTCATATTGGCTCAGCAATACATCATACAAGCAATTAGAGTGGAAGCAGTGTTTTCCAGTATCCATGCTTTAAGGAAAACCCAGAGTAAAACTGAGATTTGAACTGTAATTCTGATAACTCCTATCAAAGAAAGAAAGCAGTGATTGTTCATTGCTTTCAATTTTTGACAGTCAACTTTTTCTTACTGCATGAATTTTGAGTCCAAACTCTGATACGGACTTTTTAAAGTCCAAATTTTATAAGAAGTGTTTTCCCAGGCATAAGACAGCAAATGTCAGGTTGACCTACAATTTTACTTTTCTGAACATCTTCAGTGCTGCTTTTTCCTCAGTAATGAACACAACTACATAGTCATGAACTATTTTTTTATTCTATGGGATATGGAACAACCTGAAGTAGAATGGGAATACATTTTTCAAAGGACAGCACAAACAGAGCACAATACAATAAGCAGTAATCCTTGCCTCTGTTCAAGTCTCCGTTTTTTGAGAGGGATGAGTTGGAAGGTGGTGCAGTTTGATAGACAGGCCACTGAGCTAGGATACCAAGATTTATGTTCTAGTTTTAGCTCACCCCCGACTGTCTATATGACTTCAGCCAGGATTTTTTTATTCTGGGTCTTTAAGATCCTTTTGGACTTAAAGATGTAGAAAAAAGCAAAAGCATGATTTTTCTTGTGTCAAGCACCTATCTTCCTGTCTTTTTCCTAGTGATCTCAAGGTAATTCAATGTTTTTGAAAATATGCTACCTTAAGTGAGGTTTCTCTCAACAGCTTTAAATGACAAAAAGTTTATTGGGGAAGGATTGACTACAAATGCCTTTATGTAAGCTTCTGAAAGTTAATCATTTAAGTCTTAAGTAGACACAGTAACTTCGGTCTATACTGTAAGTTTGTTAGAGAAAAATAGGCACCAGCAAGAGATAGCATGGACTACTGTGGTACCATGATTTAAAAGGATGCAAGTTCAGACTTAGCATTTAACTTTTAGCCATAGAAAGGTGAAACAAATCCAACCTTTTGCCTGCACGTCTTTCAGTGTACTGCTGGGCATTGTCTGTTGCCATCCTTGCCAACAGACACATTGTTAGGTGTTTGCATAACAGTATAATCTTATGGTATGTTTCTGACACTTACCTCAATTGGTAAGTGTCATATTTATGGTCCTGTACTAATTGTTAAGAAGGCCTCATTTCTCAATGTTTTTGACGGGAATGATTGTTTGAGCATCAGGTACCTCTGCTGAAACTTCAGTCTTCCAAACTGTGAATAGCCTTAGTCAGCTGACACATTTGCCATCTCTGTGGTGACTTCTCCTCATTCTCTAAAACCTGAAAGATACCACACTGTCCCTCCCTGATGTCAGTTTATTGACTGTGACAATTACATCCATAGCTGTATTAGCACTGATCATTTGAATAGTTAACCAGGGTATGTAATTCTGTAGGGTTTGTGATTTTGTCCTACTGGGCTTATTAGATGTTTATTTCTCCCTCACAGAAGGGAAAAATTAATTTCCTATATTAATGTTCATGTTTTCAAAGATATATCATCTTAAAAATAAAGATTAATGGCTTTGGTTTGGGGGTTTTGGTGCATATCTGTGGTGCCACTCATTCGCGACAACATCCAGTCTAGATCCAATCAGTAAGCCATGATTGCTGCAGTGTACTTCTCTCGCAGTAGATGATGATTTTCTAAGAGTATATTTCAAATAGCTATTAAAATGCTTTGTTTGTAACTTGAAGAGCATATACCATGAACTCATTAAAATCTCTTTCATCATTGTACTCATTAAATTATCTTTACAGTTCAGGCCCTGTTATCTTGATACAGTGACGTCAATGAGAGCATTACATGGTTGGGGTAAGCAACATTTGACCCTAAATCATCCCAAATAATAGGATAGATTGGTGTAAGGGCTGTTGAAAAAAACAACTCCTAGGTTTATTACGCTCTGAGTTCAAGCTTATATTGCTTGACTTGAGCCGATGCTTATACACAGTCCAGTCAATGTAATGGAGAGGCTTCCAACTGGGGCCATTGGACATTTCTGCATTTCAAATAATGGAGAGGAAGTCAGTGGCTTAAGTGATTTTTGACTATGCAAAATGTATACCTTGAAACCTATATTGGCATACAGGTTTATTTCACATTTCATATAAGTATCTTTTCAAATTACAGACAGCAGATTCCCTTTCTTAGTCAAAAACTTTTAAGAGACTTTTTCTTACAACAGCAGAGTGTTTGTTGTGTGAAAAAGACTACAGCGCACATGTTTTGTGAGGTGAATAGCATATATTCAATGTGAATGATTATGCAGTTGATCTGTAGAGAACATTTTCTGTGGATTCAGCCTAATGAAACATATGCTTCCTATTATATCAAATACATTTTTACAATAACCATTTCAACATTATGAAAACATTTAGATGTTTGCCTTATAATTTATATCATTCTTTCAAATGTCACCTCTTAAAACTCATAATCATTTTATGAAAAAATATTTCAGCTCTTTTAACAATTATTGCACTCAGAAAACAAAGGAAAGCCAGTCATATGTATTCCATCCCAAACTGTATTTGACCTCATCCAGAACTAATAGGATATTTTTTATAAGATTAAAAAAAATTTAATAACATTCATCTACCATTCAATTCCATTATTCTTCCTTAATTGTCTCCTGCAGTTGCTCTGTCTGTGTCTGCCATTCTGGCTTTCTCTTCCTGTAAAATACTCTAGGAGCCTATTATGTAGAAGGGGAATGAAGCATGTGAAGACTGAAGTACACTCTGGCTTGCTTTTTCTGTACAGTGCTTTACCAGTGTGTTATGCAGGGCAGGAATGAAGCATATCATGGAGCACTGTGTGAAACGCTGGACTTTTTGCTTTGCTTTTAGGAAGAACAATATAGAGGTAAAATGTGCTTTAGGAATTACAAGTTTCTTTTTGCTGGAATGCATCCTCTGGACTTCAGACAGGAGGTCCAGGAACACTTTTTTTTTAAACACCCCCTCCCCCCCTGTTATTTCTTTAGTCTTGTAGGGAGGGCTTTTAATTCCCATTTTCCTCAAAGGGAAACAGGTCAGGACTTTACAATTTCCTGTCTACTTTGATTTTTGTGTTCACTACAGTTGACTGCAAAACAATTTTGAAGGGGGAGATTTTTTGAAGGAATAAGTTTAAAATCTTTTGTTAGTTGTGCCACCTTTTTTCCCCTGGTTTGCCGCCTTTTTTCTGGCACCTTAAAATGCTAAAATACTCTCCCAACTGTAAATCCCATATCTTTCATTCACTTTTTTACTATATCAGGCTAGCAGTATGTACACAGGCTTTGAAGAAGACACAAAGTACTGAAAAAAATAGCTGTATTGTGGGTGTGCTTTGCCTCTCTGTAAGATGATGAGAAAAACAGCGAGAAGTAGTCATGTCATCTAAAACAGTTGGGACATACTTTCAGAGTCTATTAGGGAGAGGAGAGGAACAAGATCTTTCTCTTTTTAAGCAACATGTTTCTTCACAAGAAAATTGATCATAATGAATCTACTCATGCAGTTTGTTAGTATTCCTTGTGTCAAAGTCTAGTTCTAACTTCAGAGAATAAAGGAAATCTTTATACTTCTGATTTCCTTTATATGCTTCTGATTTCCTTGAGGTAGATTAATGCATAAAGTATGACTTGAAAATGGAGGTGCAGGACAAAGGGCACTGGTCAGCACACCATAGGTGGGCAAGCAAACTGAGAGAGAATGTAAATTAAAGCCCTTTTCGAGTAGAGAAATCCAACCGATGTAAACAAGGGTGCAATAGCCGTAGGCCTGTTTGGCAATACTAAACCAGTTAAGCGTGTAAAGAAATAACTTGGTTTGCTAATAGATAATTCAGTAGGACTGTTTACATAATGCAGAATGCTTACCTGAGCAAAGAGTTCAGGATAAGGTATATTAATTTTTCCTTTGCCAAATAACAGAAGTAGGAGCTTATCTGAAATGAATTTTAACTCCATTCTCTTTTGCTACCCAGGCCTCCCTACACTTGTCCATACTCAGTGGCCACAACTATGATGCATTTAGTGTTAGTACAGCATTAAAACAGCCTCACAATGAAAAATGCTACTGGTTTGTAGTTGATCCTCAGTTCTGCTTTTACTCTACCCTGACACATTCACCGTGTATTTGTCCAGCTAGATGGGACTAATATATTCATATAGACTAGCAGACTATGTCCAAATAGGGACAGCTACAGACATTTTAAGATGTAGACAGTAAAATTTTTTTGAGTGTGCATATGCTCAATTTTAATTACACATTCAATCTGCTAACACGCATTTGAAAATCACATTTGGTTTCCACTTGCCTCTCCAAGTGCCTAACCACTGTTGAAAGTTATCTGCAGGACATATTTGAAAATGAGACATAGAATGTGTATGTATGTTCACAACCAATCAAGTTACCAAAATTTAATGAGTTTGTAAGCTGAAGTGATTTAAACTATCAAGTTTTACTTTACCACTGGGGATGACTAGGAGTACACATAGTCTGTCTGTGCAACTCAGTTGATGAGCAGAGGCTTATTCCAAGCACTTGTAATCATCAGTGCATGCCATGAAAGTGGTGTTTCAGGCTCATGTACATGCCGTGACAGAGCTATATCTAAAACACAACATTTTTTCACCACTGCAATTACAACCAAATGATGAGAAAATGGAAAAAAAAACCCCCAACAACTCCCACTTCTAGTCTTCAAAACTGAAAAAATAAACTAAAAGCCTGAATTACGAACTTTAGTGGCTAGAAGATGCTATCACAGGATTCAAGCCCTTTTCAGTTTGCTGTGCATGAAAATTGTAGAATGGGATCTTACCCAGTTTTCACAATCATAAATATTGATTGACTAAAAAAGAATTTTAATTTCCAGATACCTTGTTATGGTAATATTTGGAATATAATCACATCAATAATTTTCCTGCCTAGGGCAAATGTAAATCCTGGCTGTCTTACACCTTTTCTAGATATGACATGTGATGCTAAGATGTATTGCAGATTTTCAAAGTCTTTGAGGGCCAAAGCATTACAAACCCCATATATATTTGCTTTTCTTTTCTGTTTTCAATTCCCAGACTTCAAAGCAATTTTCAGGTTTTTTTTATTTACTTCGCAAAATCTGTGTTTGCTTGGTACTGGCTAGCTGCTTTGGTTCTAATGTGGGGACACTGATGTGCAAAGTGCAAGTGACTTGCTACTAGGGACACAGTGATATTTAGTGGTGTGGTGAGAACATGAACGTGGGAAGAGCAAGACATAGGAATTTCCTGAATTAAGTCCCTTTATCTGTTAATACAAACAATGACAATCTATCATTCTATCTGTAACTTTTTCAAGTTTTTGTTTTGTTGTTTTTTTTTAACCAGTTACCCCATTTGCCCACAGCCCCTGTAGGAAAGCTCCTGCCTAATTAGTCAAGAATATTATCACTAAAGGTACCTAGGACAAGGTTCAGCTTTCAGATCAGCATCTGTTCTCACAGTGGGCAGCATTAAGTAACAGTTATCTTCTTGGTTCTTAGACTAAATCTGTGCTCTCCCTAGGCCTAGTGATGCTCAGAAGAGCTGAAAGGGGTTGCATAAGATGTTCAATGAGCTGTACACTATTGAGCAGTAGTTGTAGCTTTAAAACCAGTATCACCTTCTCAAAACTCTTCTGCAAGTTTTGTCTATGCCATCTTTATTCTACAAGGGAGATTACTTTTATCCGAACTCTTCAGTGCTTGTTTTCAGCTATGAATGGGGCTCATTTCTGAAGCTGTGTCTGAGAGATGTAATTGCCTTTTGCAACAACAAACAACAAACGCCAAGAGCTCAAGAATAACAAGGACATTTTGGAAAAAGCAAATATTTTAAAATGTCAGCCTAATTTAATGGTAAAATGAAAGAGAGCTGACAACTTTTGGCATGGACTTTTACATATTATGTGGGTTTACACAGAAAGCCAAGAGGACAGGAGGTTTCCCCTTGTTAAAGGTTTCCACAGTTCTGCCTCCTCCAAACCTTGCATCCTGTGTCTGTTCTTGAATTCTTTTCAACTTAAGAATCCCCAAATGTTTTACCCCAAGGCAATATGATGAGGAATTATTATGTGCCAAATCCCCCATTTTTTTGACAGACGTATGGCTTTGTCACTGTATAATGAATATATGCTGTATCTTTAATTATGTCATATCTGAAGAGTTTCTCTTTTCTTTGACACTTCAGTTTGGTCAAAACTGCTCTGGAACTCGTGGTGATAATAGCAGATCTTGCATGTGTCTAGTAAAAAAAGTTCAAGACTATCTGCAGTTTAGTCTGAATTACTCAAATTCATGAGTGAAATGCTGTTTAAGTGAATTTTGGAAATCAGTAAAAGAAGCTGGCTGAGAAACTCTTCATTATAAGGAGTTTGATTCACCTTGCAAAAAGAAGTTTATGTTTTTAGTGAATTTTTATGCAATTTATGCTATCATCTGCATGAGTTATTATGGACTATGTAATGATATCTGAAAGAGCATTCTAATCCTTACGTGCATTAACGGATTAGGATAGTGTTAAGGGGCTGCATTGTAAGCTACTTGAAAATGTGTTCCCTGAAGAAATAAAAAAAGATTATCCTTGAACAAAGTGAGGTCCTGTGAAATTCTCTGAAATACAATTTTAAATAGCTATCTGAAATCTCTTTGTTTTGAAAATGCATTTTTTTCAAAGCTAAGTGCTTTGCACATTGTGAAGTTGTTATGTGTCAGGCTTCTGAGACTAGAAACACAGAACTGGTAGTTTTTGTAAATTCCAAACCAGCAGATCAGCCCTATGAACACCAATTAAAATCAAACTGGCACTGTCGTAGGGCCATGAAGTTCTGCGTACAAGTCCTCACTCCACCATAGACATCCTCTGACTATGCAATATTGTGTTATACAAGTTGGCAAATAGAGAGAAAAAGCACTTACATCCAGAAGTGTACTTAGATTGGTCAAACTTCCGTGGACTTCAGTAAAAATCCTCCTGTTAGTTGTAAAAGGGACTGCACTGGGCCTGTGGTGGTTATGTGTTTGCCAGAAAGGGTTTTGAGATGGGAATTAGGTATCAGGAACTTTCGTTCCTTGTAACACTCATCAGACTTCGAGCCTGTTAAAAGAAGTTCTCACAACTTCTTCCTTGACTCAAGATCCTTGGCAAAGGTCTAAGTGGTGATCAAGTGTATGTTTTTACCCAGGAATTACAAAGTTGCCCCTTCTACATTCCAGTATAATCACCTGGTTAACAGCAAGGCTTTTCTCTCTAACTGTATATTGTCCTGTTTTCTGTAAAGCTAGCAATGCATTCTCTCATCAATAATGACTGATATGTAAATTGGTAATCTCTTGAGCCAGTAAAATATTCAGACTCCTTTTGAGACACCTCTTCCTTTACATATAGTGCATTTAAATGAGTGTCTGTGTTGTCAAATGTCCTTTCTTCAGTGTCCTTTACCCTTTAATGAGTCTTACTGGGGGACTGAGGAGTTGTTTTGGCAAAGCTCTGATTATAATTTGATATAGATCTGAATTCAACTGACTGGTTCACCCTAGCTATTTTGATTAATGTAGTCAATGTTCATATTACAAAGAATTGACTGTCTGGACATTATGATAGCTTTGTAGTGTGGTTGAGTCCTATGTATTGCAAAACAGGTAATTATAAAGGGGAAGTCTTAGGAAGGTGATAAAAGAAGAAAATTTTGTATGGACCTAGCTATATTGATCAATATTGATCATTATCTTGAGTGTGGATGATGTAAATGTGTGTGTGAGTTAACAGCATTTGAAAAATGCTTCCTAACACTTTCTAAGCGTAGCTGATAAACACTTCTGCATGGGAGAGAGCAAGAGAATTCCAATTATTTATCTAAGTTACAGAATGGGAGATGGAGAGAGTAGGGAAAAAATAAGAGATAAAAAAAGGTCCTCCTTTCCTCTCTCTTTTTTCTACAAGTTGCGGCTACTAATAATTTAGAGTTTCTGGATACTACAAGAGGTCTATGCATTTCTGTTTTGAACTGGGGTATTGTAAATAGATAAAATGGTTAAGAAATGGTTGAAAGCAAGCTTGCTGTTTTCATGTTAATTGTAAACACATACAACATGGTGAACTGACTTTACTGTTACAGCAATTAGAAAACATAATCAGAATGTCCTGTGAGTCTAGTACCAGTGCACTGCTTTGGTATTTTGTACTCTTGCAGCATGGACGTGCTAACAATCCACTTGCATTTTGCATCTTAGTACATTTTGGATTTCGGGGGAAGAATTTTCTGACTGGCTCAAAGGCAATCCTAGGGTAAAATTTTAACCATTCATAAGATATGTATATACATAACAGCAGGCTCAAAAGCACATAAGGAAAGACTGCCCGTTGATTTTTAATTTCAAACTTATAAAACAATCCTAAAACTACAAAAGTTTGCATATATAGGTGCTGTTATGAGTTGTGCGTATTACTGTATCAGTGTTTCTGTAACCACCAGTCCATTATAACAATTTAATACAGGTGAAACCCTTTCTATTATAAAAATGTCTCGCTGGTGTGAATGTTAAATTACTGAGAAACTTGACAACAGTAGAATTAGCCTGGTAAAAAAATGGTAAGTCAGACTCAGGGTAAACCAGTGCATTCTATGCTTTATATATTCTTTATGAAAGTTGATATGAAAAGTAATCAAGAATAATAAGGAATTTCATTCCACCTTTCACTGAAAGACTGTAACATGTTTCGCAAATAGTAAGAATGGCTCCCAAGACCTTGTGAAAATGGTGGCACTCATAGCCACTCGTTATCCTGCTTCACATTGTAAGCAAATGTAAGTAAAAAGAAGTTGGGACATTTCCAAACTTGCACAAAGCATGATCTGGAATCTTGAGACCAGATTTATCCTCCATTTGAATTACATCAGAATAAATTTGGCTTTCCGTTTGTTCTTGGTTTAGACTTGAGACTCTGGAAATGTTGAATTGCTGGAAGTGTTCTCAAGTCTGAGACTCAGTAATCACTTCTCTCATAATTAACACAACTGAGACAGTTCTGTATAAAGACAGTTAAAATCTTTGCATAGATTAAACTTACATGGAATCATTCCCAAACAAAACAAGCTGTTAACTTATCAGTTAAGGATGATAATGTCAATTCCTATGCATAGACAGTATACTTGCTAATATCTGCTCTGATGGGCATTGATAGATCTTATAATTTGGTTAAATGAAGATTGGAAAATCAATCCACATAAAGGCATTTTCTTCAACAATCTGTTCCTAACGTGATCTTAATTTGTGAAATTCAATAGCAGCACAAGAAAACGTGTCTTTGATATTTCCCAATATACATCCTATAGGAAGGTTTGTATTGCTGTAGAGGGTAAAAATTGTACCAACAGACAATGTTACGCAGCCAAACTCATCATTATTTATCTATGGCCTAACATCTAACATTTTATGAATGAATTTACAGCAAAATAAGGTTACTGGAACTTGTTCAATTGTTTCATGTGGTTCGGACAGCTGTAGGCAATCTTTATAGGCTCTTCTGCTATTAGAAACCTATACATGTTTAGGCAGTATATATTTCATTTATGATCTGCCAGAAAATATATTAAAACTGAAGATCACTGTATGAATATTCCTCTATGAATGCTTACAGCGTAAGAGGAATTTCCCAAGACTAAAAGTAACCACAGTAATTTCATTTGAACATCTCATGTAAATGAAGTCCGTCTGTCTTGAACATGTCTTCTATATGTACACTTTATAATAAGAGAGGTTACTTGATATAGATTGTGTCACTCAGTCTGACCTGCTCTTTAAATTAAAAAAAAAAGTCTTTTCATGTCTTGTGTCCACATATGCAAAATCTTTGGTTTTCTTAAAGCATTGATTCAAGGCTTTGAATTTTAGCCTTTTAACAAACCAAGATTATTCAGCTAGAACCAAATATTACAGTTCGGGCACTTCACATGATGTTAAATGGAAATGAAAGTAGTCTGAGATTGAGTCATATAACAATCAAATACATGTGAAACTCAGTCCCAGGAATCAATGTCTATCTGTTTTGCCCATCCTCCTCCAACTCCCTGTAAGAAGTTTTCCAGACGTACGCCGAGTCTTTCAATTCTGCCTCTCTCTAACTTTGTATCTGTTGTCAATTATTTTGTCTTTGTCAGCTGTTCAAACAGAATCTAAAAATACACTAAAACATCCACTTGTAAACCTTTCTGCCCAGAAGGAGCCAGGAGGTTTTTGACAATGGTTAGTTCATCATTTATTCCAAACCAAGGAATGAACCTCCATCTTTCTTTCCTGTCCAGGAATCCTTATAAGTAAAAGCATAATCTGACAGACAGCCTCTAAGGTTTGAAGTGCGTGAGAGTACAGAGGGCTTCTGACTTACATGAATATACACAGGCAGAACACTTTAGTTCAAGAAACACAGAATTCCTCACAGATAAAATTTAGCGAAGTTGAACTTTCTTGGAATTTTAAGGATTTGCTAAGGACAGAAAAAAGTTATTTTGGCCCATTTTTGGTGAGCTTCTAATTGAAAGAGAACATCATACTTCTTTCCTAAAAGCATTACTTATAAATTATTGCCTATTACATGACTTGCAAGAAACTATTTTGACATGCAGAGAGTTCAGGATAGCAAAACCTCATTAAACTATGCCATATGAGGAATGGTGCTGCAGTTTTAATTACAATCCACAAGATGGTACCAAAAAGTGAGCTACAGTCAGTGTGCTAAAGCTATCCACAGAGCCTGCTTTGCTTGCCTGGGGCGTTGAATGCCTGTTGCGTTTCCACATGCCTGTATGTTCAGTACTGACAGTTAAATGAGTGTATTGTGTTTGTTTATATTTAGCTCTTAGTGGTATATAGCATGTGTCTTTCTATAAAGATAGTAATTAGAAAATCATACCGCTACTGTTGTGCATTCACTTTTAAATTTTGTGATGATTTCTTCTCTTGTGCAAAATAACCCTAGCTGTATACTCACTTCCTTCTCTGTAAATAAAACCAGGATTCACCTGACAAATGAAACCTCAATGCAGCACACATTTAAGCTTTGGAATCCATGAAAATACACGTTTGCTTACAGTATGCGTTCAAATACATTGGAGGCTTTGAAATTACTGCAGAGCATGTAAATTCACACAATGGTTGAGCTGTGCCCAGCGTTGGTTAACTCTAAATCACTGTGCCTGGTGTTGCCGTAGGAGTTTTCGGCTGGAATAGTGTTGAAAAAAATAAACAAACAAGAATTCTTGTG
>NW_010536953.1:10949-73615 GCF_000687285.1 Phaethon lepturus | reverse complement strand
GGAATGCCACAACCACGGCAAGGTTAAAGATATTTATTTTCTTAAGTCCCACAACCTGGTGTGATATGCCCCTCTTGATTTGAAATATGAGGCAATTCCAGCAGCATCTCAGAGTAAAACATCCCTCTCCATGGGTAGTACTTATTGATCAACTGGACCAGCAGGAAAAGGTGAAAGTAAGGTACCAGAATGTAAAGCAAAACAAAGATACATTATATTAATTATGTGGAAATGTTAGCTAAAGCGCTTTGCTTTCATATATTCATAGGCTTTGTTCATCCTGCGTATTTAGAGTAGCTAGGCAAGTCAGGAGCCCTTTCACTGCTATGCACCAGTCTCAGCTGAAGACTGCAGGAGTAAAAAAAATCTTTTACTCATGCGTGTCATCAGAACTCTGTTTTTTATTTGAGAATATAGTGCATACCATACCAACATAGGCAACACAGAAACATTGAGGGTTGTGGCTCAGGACCCATTCCCCCTGCATAGCAGGATGTGCATCTCTCATGTGAGCAAGTGACTTCATAACACTGGTGCATTCCTGATTGCGTGTAATCTCATGCATATGCCTGTGCCTGTTGCTTCAATGTATGTTCTCCATTGTATAATAGAGGTTGCCTGCAGCAGAGTTACAGGATAGAGAAGGAACTGTTAGACTCTGTCAGAAGGCTGGAAGCCACTTCTTTCTTACATCTAGTGTGCTGTCAGGAAAGGCAGCAAGAGCATGCCTAAAGTCAGACGAATTGTTCTGGGGGACTGATCTTGTAGAGTCCCCCTTGTAGACTGATCTTTGGTCTACAAAGCCTTGTAGACCATACTTTAACCTCTAATTGTTCCATTTCCTTTATCACTCTACTAAGTTATGCTTGTATCCATGCTTGTATTGTTAATCTGATACTTCTGAGTTCTACTGCATGCTTAGGAAAAAAAGTAGCTGTATGGATCTATGGATTCTAGACATGAGAATCAGGCACATTGCTTTGTTCTTTTAGAATGTCTTTTCCTGACATTCTTGAGTGGGTTCCCATACAAAGAGTGAACTAGTGTGTCCAGGTGATTGTCATTCTCACAAATTCTTTTTATTCAAAAAAAATCCACCTTGCCATACAGATAGCTAGTGCAACGTTTATTATAATCATTGTCTTTCCAGTTATTCGTGTATGAAATGTTTACACAGTTTGCTTCAAGAATTTCTTGTTTTGCAAGTTTGCACAAAACACCAGAAATGTCTCACTAAAACATACATCAAAAGGGAAATGGTGATAACAGATGAATGCTTTTATAAGACTAGTTGCAGACTAACAGCTAACAGCAGCTTGGAACAGAGCAGATGCAGCTCAGACGAGAGTCTCTGGGCAAAGTTCACAGATTACATCTATGGGAGGGTAAATTAGAGCCAGAGCTCAGTTTGCAGAGGGCATGTGCTGAATGCTGGAACCACAGGTGCTAAAATGTAACGCTCAATACCTGATGTGCTTGCACATTCATACTTCTATTCATGAGAATTGTTGGGTGGCTACCAAATAACTGTCTCTTTGTAACGAAGTAGGGTCCTTCCATGTGAGGCATTCAGAGTCTCCCTGTCACTTGTTACTCCTTTTATAGGCTATAAGACTTTGGAGAGCAGAATCAGATGTAACATATAAATCATTCCAGGCAAAGTAGAGACCAACAGCTTAGGTCTTGAAGACCTGGAGATTCAGAAGACAACATTAAAAAAAGTATTTAATGGCCCAATTTTGAAGGCCCAACTTTAAAGGCACAGAAGGTTGATGTTACAGAATTACTAGGATTTTCAAAACCACCTATGGTATCTAATTCATAGTGAAAATTAGGAACCTGGGCACTTCTTACTACCTGTATAACTACAATTTCAGGTGCTTAAGTTCCTTAAAAATCTCTCCTTAGTTAAACTGGGAACTAGAGTGATAGTGGCTTTCACAAGAGCTTACACTCCAAGATCACTTAGATGATGCTAGATGACCATAAAAAGCATCAAAGACAGTTTTCCATGTTAGCAGAATATATTAAGAAACCTAAAAAGCCTGTAATTGTATTTATACTGAGTTACTGTTTGGGTGGGTAGGTACTATGGGGGAAAAAGTTTGATGCATGCAGGCTGTATTATCTGCATTTTCAGTTTGCTACCTTTTGTTTTTCCACTTTCACTTTTTTGTTTTGCTTTGAACTTAATTTGTGTACAATATTTCAAAATTTTTAGTAGATTCCTTTTTGAAATGGACATTCAGTTGTCATGCACTGAATATATCTCTAAGATAATATTTGTTTCAAGACACAGTTTGAAGAGTCAAGTACTCTTTAGATTACAGCAATGATCTTATCTAAACCTGAGTCCAGTGGAAATCAAGCAGAAACCTGCATGAAGCTGGACTCCCTAATGGTACCAGTTTTTAGAGATGACTTAAATCTTGCTAAGTTGAAAAAACTCATTCAATTGGTACAAGAGTTCAAACCAAATACAGACTATTATCATTTGCAGTCATCTGGAAAGGAAAATGCTCTTAATGCAATGCCAGTAAAGGATATTCCCCTGAGTTTTCTTGCTCCAAGCTAATGTAGCTTGTTTACATTCCCCAAAGAAACTGTGTGAAATCTTTCACAAAGTCAAACCTTCAGAATTTAAGACAGGACTTATGTTGTTAGAATATTTTGATGTGTTTTGCTAAAACTTAACATTTTAACCATAAGAACTCCCAGATCCTGCTTCCTTTTTTCTTCCATGTATTAATCACTGCAAGAAGCATTTTACTTCCAAGGCATTTATACTGCGAAAGTCAAAAGAAAACTATCCAGCAGGTCAAGGCATGGAAAATGGTAACAAACACCTGCTGGTTCTACATATGGATAGATTTTTCACTTAAGTGGAAATCACTTAGCTGAAAATCAAAGCACTGGTGGAAAGCGTATCAAAGCAGTTAAGACCAGAAAAGCTCATAGAAGTGTTTTATGAGAAAACACGTAGCTTAAAGTGTTGAACTTTCACAGATAAATGTGCAGAATTAGTTAGCTATTTTGTCTCTTTCATTTGCTAATCAATTTTCCCCACTACCAGCCTATGACAACTAGTAGGCCTGCACATTTGTTTCATATGGTCAAAGAATGTTTAACCCCCTACTGACCCTCTAGTGTTTGCTCTCCTTCCCTCAAGGCACGGAAGACTTTAAAGTAGAAAACCGATGAATGAAAAGAATTAATCTCTTGGGGGCTTTTGTCATGAAAGCTTGAAAGGGGATCAGAACAGTCTGACATGTTGACAGCTGAAGTCAAGAGGAAAATTATGATATAATACAGCAAGTCAAAAATGTTATGTGCCATCGTATCCAAAAGGCAAGTAAGTATACATATTGCCTTATTTCTTTTTTGACTGCTCTTGCTACTGGTAACAACGGTAAATTCTACAGTGGAACCCCTTGAAAAAGATGAAGGGTATCCATGGCTGCTTTTTAAGAATAAGCTGTTGAGTTCCTCAAAGATGGGTGTAACATGTAAATGAGCTTCTCCTGACCCTTGCGTCTTATCCTTTTTACAGTCTATGATGGATCTCAGGTTGCGGTTGCTGTTCTGGGTGGTTTTGTTCATGCTTTGGCTTCTTTTAACTAGCTTACATTGTTTGGAAGTTGTGAGGCTTCAGCTTGATAGATTTATATTTTTCTCCCTGAATACATCATTAGCCAACTCCTTATGCCAACGGTGACATTGTTTGCTGTATGACCTTGGGGGTTTTTTTAATATAGTCTCACTCAGATACTCCTTCAGCTATTTTTGTTATTAATTTGAATTAGTGATTTGCCTAGTAATTCTAAAAGTGATCAAGACCAGAGTGGGTCTGTGACTTAAATGGCAAGAGAGAGAAAACTTGTGTATGTTTGCATTCAAAGATGACAGCTATATTCTTTCCTCTTGTCTTCATTCTAAGCTCTTGGAATGGCCATTACATCAGTCAGAAAGGTATGGATAAACCACAGCAAAGATAACACATTTTTAGTGCTTCTGTGCTTATTCCTTTTCATTCTGCTCAGCATGGAGAGCCAGGCATGGCCACAGCTCAACAGCTACTGGACAGTGATCCCAAACTCAGATATATTTTCACAGCGGTACTTTAAATCTGTGGCTGTCTGCTTAACGTAAATTTAGGAGTCTCCTGAGGTCGCAGCGAGCTTTGCCAGCTAGGGCAAACTGAGGCATTGCTTTGAGTTTCCAAATTATATTACAGTATGCCAACAAGAATTTTTGCTTATAATACTGTTAGAGGATTTTCTATTTGCAGTAAAAGATGTGAGAACAGAGCCTGTATTATATTAACAACAGGACAGTCTGGTTGCAGAGCGAGCTGTGGAGTCTGTGCAGCTCCACGACTGCGTTGTATGACCAGAACCATACGTGCCAGAACAGACGGAGGCAATAGTGCACGCTGTATGTGCGTGTGAGTGACCGGGAGGGAGGTTATAGTCCTGTAACTTCCTCCTTCAAATCTGGTTCTGGCTCAGGTCATGGCAAATTGCTGCTGGCCTCTGGAAATTAAGGAATTATCAGTGATACGGCAGTGTTAACTGCTGCAATTGCAGGGCAAGTCTTGAACCATGCTTTCTGAGAAACAGAGGAAAATACTGTCCTTTCCGACGTACAGAAAGTGCACAGAACTTCTTCCCTTTAACCCCCTTGAGCGCGGCCGTGTGGTCGGTGCGGGGGGGCGGTGCCCCGCCTGCCGCCGCTCCCCGGAGCGCCGCAGCAGCCGTGCTGTCGGGTCCCCGTTCCCCGGGGAAGCCCCGGGGCGCAGGCCCTTTGGCTCACTGGCCAGCAGATGTCCCCGTTGGCCCAAACAAATCGAGCCGACCATGTATTTAGCTTAATCTAATTAAGTTTAAACCCTGCTTAACAATAGGTTTTAAGCAGCTCACTGTGAAAGAAAAAAGCTCAGAGTGCTCACATTTCTGCTCAGTTATGCCTATAACTGACGCTGGTTGTCTTATAAGCCAAGCAATGGTACAAATAGCTGACAAAGGGGAGTGCGTTGGGAATGGGAACAATGGAGAGTGAACGATGACCCTCCCAGTCTAGTACTAGACTGAATTTGAAGACTAAAACGTCCTTGAATACGTGTATACAGATATACTTTAGGGAGAAACTGAAATCAAGCAAAATGGGATAAGCTTTTCAATCTTAATTTTTCAGCTGAAAAGAGTCCAGAGTCCATCTGATTTGAAATCAGATCTTTGAATTTTCTAGATGGAAATGGAAAATTTTTACCTTCTAAAAACAATTGAAGAGATGATCCATATCTACTTTTGATCTATAATTTAACAACAGTTTTCTAATTTGACTTTTTTTAAGAAGCAAGCCATGTAGACCCAGTTTATAACCCTGTAATCATCATGAAGAGATGGACAGCAAATATGTCTATTGCCTTACAAGCTGGGTTCATACTCTGCCCACATAGCATAGAGTCTAATCACCTCCCCCAATAATAGGGTGTAGTGATGTAGGTAGCTCATACCATGCTGATTAAAACTGGTCTATAGCCTCAGTTTTCTGTGTGGATGTAAAGCACACTTTCAATCAAGCTGTTAAACATTTACTAACAAAATTAAGCAAAATTTTCAGAGTTACTAAAGTGCAACACTGCTGGTTTCCCCAGTAAGTCTGTTTTCCCCAGTGAGTCTAAGAGAAATGTTTCCAGAAACGGAGCACGTGGTATTAGCAAATGGGAGTATGCTAAAAAGAGTCACAAAACTTCAAGACTTTCATGATTTTCAACATTGTGTGATTCTTGACAAATGTCATATTCCCAAGTTTAAAATGGTGGCAGATAAATGTGAATACTGGACTTTAAAGCAAACAAAAAAAGAACTTTGCATGTGTGGAAGACTAAGAGAGCAAAATCAAAATGGTAATGTTTTAAAGAGTAAAAAAAACCTCCCTGCTAGCTGCTAACTATGAAAACACTTGTTAAATGTATGGCAGTTTGTATAAACTCCCAGTATACCAGACAGCATTTGCAGTACTTGTAGCAAAACTGTTCGTGTAGCTGTGTGGGCACAAGTCACGGGGCCATCTGGCCAATACTGAGTGAACTTGGAAGAGTCCCCAGGAGTCCTGAGTCTGAAACCTGGTTCTGTGTGAGCCATTAGTCCACTTTTTCTTTCTGAGGATTGCAGAGTATACAACAAGAGAGCCTCTATGTTCTGGTACGTGTACCAAAGTACGCTTGCAGTATGACCTACAGGGTTCAACCACATGAAACATTTTTTGGAAGCTAGCTTAAAACTGGCAAGTTTAAAACCAAGATGAACAGTAACTCCAATTCAGCTCATCCAGTGAAGGCTGGCTGATTGAATGCAATTCTCAATCCATTAAAAGAGCAGTTTTATGCGGAAAAGTGGAAGTGTAAAAAAAAAAAATACATGCACAATCAGTCATTCTTGACTCAAATACCTCCTAGGTCCACGATTCTAAGGCCTTTTAAGAGCTTGCAATTCCTTTTGTTTCAGCTAAGAACTAAGCTGTCCTCAGCAAGAGGATGATAACTTTTGGCTTATTTTACCCATTTTTGGGGGCATAACTGGATGCTCATTTGGGTCCTATCCTATCTGTGGAAATTCCACAGAGTTTAATGAAAATAGTTCACAAGGAGAGGCTGCAGGAGAAAAGAGCCTGAAAGTTGGATTGAGCTGATATTAATAAATTGAAAACTTAATGTCCACAAGAAGTTGGTGGGTTCTGTTTGCGTATCTATAGTTACTTGCTAAATATCATTCCAGCGTCATGTATTCTGAGTGTACGAGCAGTAAGAGGAGAAAAGTTACTTTCTCTGAATCATTGCTGCTTGAGGATAGAAAGTTCTTTTGAAAATATCCTGAGTGGCTAATATAGTCTAGTGTTTATTATTAGTGCAAGAATTTTGTTCATATCCCTTCTATTCAAAGAAATGCTTCAGCAGATCTTTACAATGAGAAGGCCTAAAGTTAGAAGTGTGGGAATAAGACACAAAGAGCCAAATCCTGTTCTACACTACTGCTTTTAGATTTATCTAAGTATTATAAATACTCCAGGTTTTATCTGGGCTATAATGCTGCCTAAGGTAGTTTCAAAACAAGCATTTAACTGCAAAAAACATCTATTCTGTGTTAAAAAACCTATAAATAGGCACATTCATATGATTTAAGTTGATCCATTGGACAAAGACAAGTCTTACTTAAATTAATATCAGTCTTCCACTAAATTTAATGGGAGTTGTACAGAGCGTGGAAAGCTGGATTCTCATATAGCAGCAACATGGAAAATACCAACCTGAGGTTTTTGAAAACTTGCTTTAAAATACATTTAAAAATTAAATCTAGATATGCTGGCTTCAGAAATGAATACAGGTGTCCTGAATGTCTTCCTTTCAGCTTCAGATAGTATTAACTTTCAAATTCATGGTCTTTTCACTGAATTGATTTCAATGAAATAGATTTCAGTAGAATTGGTTTGAAGATCCATGTTGGGCTTAAGAATTCTGTCTGCAATTCAGAGGTCAAGGGTAGAATTTTTTGCAAAATGAAAAATTGTACTCTAAGTAGGTAATATGCTTAACATAAACATTTGTTATGATGAAAGATCCTTAAAAACCTTGAGGTTCACTGGGGCATAAATTTGTCGTCTAAAATAACACTACTTTACATGCTTTTAAGTTTCCTTAATGACTTAAAGTGGTTCAGCTGTAGCTCAGGGTTGATCACATGTAAAGATAAAGAACACAGGAATGCACATATACTAATATTTACATTTTTATGTGCAAAGTTCATACATTTGCAGCTTGGTAAGAATGTTAGCATCCACCCCAATATTAGGTAAGAACACTGTGATCAAAACTGGAGTTAACGCAATCAGATATGGCTCAATAATATTTAGTCTTCAATTATATTTGTTGACAAGGTTAAAATGCAAATCTATTTATATTAGCTACAGCTAAGCCAGTTAGTTAAATATGAATCGAGTTGACATTTACTGATATTTTGGGATAGTTGAAGCATAATTTAATAGTAAACAAATACTAAAAATATGTAGCGGTTTATGGTCAAGTTGCTGAAAAAGTACCTGTAACAGCCTTGAAGGTATATCACACAAATTATGTCTCTCATGTTTTAAGCAGAGCTATGGGTTTCTTGTATTAGCACTAAAATGATACTGACAAGTGCTGCTTTCCTTCCACAATTACTTAATATGTCTCTTCTTAACTAGTTGCAGTATATATGAATCACATACTTTGGTCCTTAACTGCTGGAGTTCAGGCCATCATCTGTTATATTATCCTTCCTGTTTGAGTGTATTTGGCAGAGAAAATGAGCACTGCAAGTAAGAAAGTGATCCTTTTTTTTTTTTCCACTACTCTGGCCTCTACTTCAGTTGTATCATTCTCATTCTGTCAGGTGAGATCATTATTACACGTCTTGTCCTGGACAGTTATTCTCATTTGGGGTGTGTAGGTTTTGAAGCAATCAATCAGAGGTCAGATTTGGTCAGGGTGGGACCCTTTCCAAATTACTCCTGGAAAAGGTGGGACCAGTTCCTGAAGCAACATTCTGTGAGTGGAAAAAATTATTTGGTGAAAAGCTGTAACATTTCACAGATATTTTATAAGGCAGCACTATGTCTAAAGCCTGAGAACAGACAGACTAGAAAGTAGAAAGTGAATAAATGTCTTAATGAGAATCCATCAAAGTTAGCTCTTCATTTGGAATATTAAGTTCAAGTAAGTCAGAATTGCTTCTCACTACAATGACTTTCTGATGATGTGATCAGAATTATGATTCCATTATGGACCCTATGTTAAATTATTCTTCACCAAGTGGGACTAAATCACTGTCCTCATTCCATCATCGTGGAAGTTTGACACATCTGGATGTGCCTTTTGTTCCTGGAAATCCATCTTGATCAATAGGTCAAACCTTAGTTAAAGTAAATATAAAATAACAGGAAGCCAAGTTAAAGCAATTTATCTTGCTTTGTCTTTATTATTTGCAGGACATAATCTGCTGTACTTAAGCAGCAAACACCAATACAAGTAATAAATGGGAGATACTTAAGTTTGGAACAAGTGCAGAACAATAGATTATGGAGCATACACTTGCCTATGTGAAAGGCAATTTTAAAGGTTTAAGTTTTCTGAAACAGGAGAATTGCTGAAATAATAACTTCAGTGAGTGCACTTTCACTAGAGACTAGTAGTTACTAGTAATTGTGTTGCATATACACTTTAGACATTGACCTCATGTCTCAGACATTCAGCATACCAAAAGCTTGGTTGCTTAGCAGTGAATGCTAAGTGACATATTAAGTTCAACCAAATGTCAGTCATTGCAATGATGTCATGTTGTCCAAAACCCATTAATTACTTTGAAAATTCCCACAGTAACTGAAAATCTCAGATTATCTGCCTGAATTAATGGGAGCCCTGTAATTGAATGATGGATCTCATGCTGTTATTTTGTACCCCATGTACTTTACATATTCATTTTGATAGGGAAATGAAGGCGGCAAATACTGGTTTTGGTGATCTCTACTCATCCTACAATCACTGCCAATTTTAATATTATCATTAAGAATGATCCCACTAATAATAAGAAATGTGAAAGGCCGTATTCCCCGCAGTACACCTTAGAAACTAATATTCTGTTTGAGTGATATGTAAAGATTTTGGTGGAATTACGTGATTGAGAGTTGGAGAGGCTGCGCCAAAACCTCTCATTTCTGTTTTAGCAATGTTTGAGGTTCCATGAGAGAGAAAAGGAGGTTAAGTTAATTTTTTTAATATCACCTACCAACTGAAGTGTCATTTTTCTTTTTTCTCTTCAGCCAGGAATGTAGAAAGAAAGTCAGAAAGTTTTTAAGTATGTTTGTGCATTGAGTTACCAGGCTGTAGTTAAATTCCAGAACAGTTCATGTAAATGCTTGGGGCTTCATGCATTTGCCAGCCAAGCACTGGGAGGTGAGGTCTTCTTTTATAAGGACAAGCAGTTACAGGATGCAGGACACTGTTACTCTCAGGTGCTTTTTGCTCATTCTAGACCCTTCTGTAGGCCTCTCAGGAGAGATGGGGCCGAACCCATATGGTGGTGTCAACAGCCAGTCTTCCCTTCTACATTTGCTCACAAGTTATCAGCAGTTAGTGTATTTTATGCGATCTGGCTTTGGTGCTGCTGTATTTTATAGGGTAACACCTATAGTAGAAGAAAAGAACTCCAGATTCATATTATGAGACCCGAGGAAAAATTTCCTAGTGAATAATGTTCCAGACAAAGCCTGTCTCTTTGTTGATGGAAACTTCGCAAACACTTTGCAATCTTCTTGTTTTTTCTGAAACAAGATCTTGGAGAGATTTTTCTTTCACTTTAATGGATTCATTGTGAACAACTTGCCACTGTGAACCAATATTCAATATTCAGAATTAGGTTATGTTCGTTAAAGTTCTTCCCAATGCAGCCTGACATATTTGATTTGTAGGAAGAAGGTGTGAGAAAGAAAGAAGGAGAGGAGAGAAAGAAAGAGAGCGAGAAAGGGAAAAAGAGATAAAGAGAGAGAGGAAAAAGAGAGAGAGAAAAAAAGAGAGAGAGAAAGAAAGAGAGAGGGGGAGGGAGGAAGGGAGGTTGGTTAAATTCTGTTCAGGCTTTTTATGATTAATGACCAGGCCAACTTTCTGCTGGTAAGAAAAAATTATGAAATTGTCTGGTCTATCAATCAAATTGCATGAAGAAAGACATGTCTGAAGCTGCTGGAAAAGAAAGCATGATTCACAGGATTGTGAAATTGAACATATTTGCACTTTCTCTTTAATAAAGAGATGTGTACTCATAAAAAGAATTTTCTTGCTTTGCAACTGTACATACCGTCAGCAAAAGATGACTTGATGCTTCTTCAGTTATGTTTCTAATTTGCCATTGTTTCAGTCTGTTATTCTTCACGTGTACAGGGCACGTTCAAACAGAAGTTTCAGAAACTGGCTGATTTGTGGTGCAGTCAATAGCTTTGGAAGCCAATTTCTAGATACTTTATTTCTTGGGGTCCCCCCCCAGTAGAAGGGCAGGAGCAGATGGGGAAGCGATACAGAGTATTTCTTTCTTAATTCCATCAACTTGTATCTTCCAAAAAATTACAAACTCAGCATTTGCCAGGCTGGCTTTATAGATCTCAAATTATCAAGAGTGCATATTGTGGGGAATGTAGATTCTATTAATTTTAAAATATAACTTTTTTTTCAGTCCTTCCCTTGAGGAAGAGTGTGTGTCTTAAAAAAACAAAAGAGAGAGGAAGAAGGGTGTTTATGGGAGTCAGTCAGTCTTACATAGCCTATATTGAGCTTAAACAAAATCATGTATTAGACATGGCATAAGGTCAGTATTAAAAATAAATCTAAACCCCCAAAATATACACAAGTAAAAACCCAATCGCAAGCAGCAGTTGGGTATCTAAAAAATAGAACTACTGAACTTTCAGTGAAGTTTCTGAGGCAGAGTAAAACCCAAATTCAGTTTATCAAAGTTGAACTAAATTTTTTTTGGAATCTGGAGTGATTTTGGCTTTATTCCAGCCAAGAACTGCTCAGCAGGATCTATTTTGGGGATGAGGAATGCCCCAAAATGCTGAATGTAGAAGTTAAGGCCACTAGGGCATATCATTATCCATTTCACATTGTGGAATGGGCTGTGTAAATTACCTTCCTAGACTGAGGAACCAAAAGGCCTGCAGAAACCTGGCTGTCCCTGCCACCTTCTGCTTTTAGCAAGCTCATTTATTTGCAGCATTTTGCTAGCGTTGCCATTTAGAGTGACTAAGAACCAAAACCATTGTGACTTGCCCCTCCCCAAAGGGATATTGGCTTTCCTAGTGCGCTAACTCTGGAAATGCAGTAGAAGAATGCAATATCCTTGAAATTGCAGTTCTCTGCCAGGAAAATCAGATTTCACTCCTGAATCTAAAAGTATCTCTTATTATTAACACAAACATGTATGTAGCAACTGTATTTGTTTGCACTTTACTAAAAGGAACGAGACATTCTCTTTGCCCTGATTAATTTGCAGGCTAAATAAACCAAACATGGCATATTAAATTTACTTGCTTTAAAATATATTTAGCTTCCATTATAATACACAGCTATCAGTTTTATATTCTTGGTGTTTGCTTCTTTGTTTTCTTAAAAATAGGCCTATAAGACAGGGTAATTCTATTATTGCTATAGGGAACTAAACCACAAGAAGCTGATTAGCTGGACTTCACACAAAAATACGTGCGGCAGATGAGGGACCTAAACTGACATGTTCTGGCAACCACACTGTTGTCTTGACTGATGTACTTCTCTTGAAATCAGGCAAAAGAAGGCAACAGGGAAAGAAAAAACTTTTACTTTAAATGATTTATCTTGTTGGAAATCCTGCAAGCAAAGCCTGTGAATTCTTTGCTCATTTTTAGAACCTCAGGAAACACCTGCCTTCAGAAGAAAATCCTGTAAACTCACAACTCTCAGACAAAATATATCTGATTGTTGGACTTCTGAGTCATAAAGTAGGTAGGAGAATGTAAAAGAGTATGTAGAAAGATCATGTTATCACTAATCATACAAAGCAGAGGAAGTATTGCTTAAGGCATGTTTTAGAATATTTTAGATGCTTGTTGGTGTTTATTATTCAAGCTCAGTGAATTTTTTCTTCACATCTTGGAAAATTAATTTCAAAGTTAATTTTCCTGCAGGCTGGCATGTTCTATACAACCACGTAAGGGTTCAAAGTTACAGAACTTACTACCTATGAAAACAGTTGCTGCTGGGAATCACTCTTGCTAACTTTTCAGAGGCAAAGCAAAAATTAAAAAGTCAAATAAAAACTTGCCTTTCATTTTGAATTGTTGAGCATACATACACTCATTTGCCTAAACGTCTCAAACATTGACGTCAGTAACCTAGTGGAAAAATGCAGGAACATGTTGTTAGCAACTGGCTGCATCAAAGTGCAGTTTCTGAAGTCCCACTCTGTGGTGTTGCAATAAAGAACACATGTAACATTCCCAACTAATTAACCAAAACTATTTTAGACATACTAACTTATCTGTATACAGGAAAGCCAGGCTGTTGTAAACTTACACAGGAGAAAATAAGAAGGATGAGTGTCTTTCTTGGCAAATGCCTTTATCAGAGTCGTTTTGAAAGGGCCACTTTGGCTATTGATAGAAGAAAAATAGACTAATCTAATTTAGAGATTCTAAGTCTCGTATCTTAACCTTGATTTTTTTCTTTATCATCCAGAACCATAGCACTGGATCATCTAGACATAGAAGAGTTCTTCAAAATTTGAATGTCGCAACATACCTTTTTTTCCACAAAATGATCATGCTCTATCTTAAAAAGAGAATTCATCTGGTTAGAATTCTCTGCACATTTTCACCTTAACTGTATTAGTAATCATTTTATATTGTTATCTTAGGTCATCTTTTGACTTAAGTAGCTCTTCCTCTGTGAGGAAAATCATCCTTTGTATGTTTTATAGGCATCAGTCCTATAAGCAATTCCCTTTCTCCATTTTTCTACTAGCTTTTTCTGCTGTCCTACCAGCTGATAGATCATGCCTTCCACTAGCCACTCTTTTCTTTACAGTTGTTTGCACTTAGAAAATTAACTTAATAATTTATTACAATGGAGTTGGCTGTGCAGTCAACTAGGGAGGTTTCTGTGCTCTGTATAAGCTGACGCTTCCGGAGGCAGATCTGCAGAGTTGTTTGCAAACTTCTGATTACAACTGGCTATCGTCCAGCTAGCTTTGAGTGTGAGCAAAGCAAGCATGTGTGTGCCTGCAAAATACCAAGGAGACACCCCTTTGGGGTTTTCTAGCATTGCCCTAGTTACAGCACATTCTTGCAAATCAGCTGAGTGTCAAAAAACTATGCTGAGGTCTTGATAGAACATTTTTCAATGACAATAGGAAATACCCCAAGTAACTGAACCTATAGGAAATAACTGACCCAAATCCTATTGAAGCTGATAGACCACCTTTGACTTCACTGGGCTTTGGAAATAGGCCAGAATAGCTTTCAAGAATTGTAATGCAGAGCCAGATCTGACCACATAAGCATATTGCATGTTCTCATATTCCCCACCATTGTCTTCTCCTTCAAGTCAAAAAAGAGACCAAAACAGAGTCTGCTGGTTTTTTCTCTGTGGATGCTCCCAGGCCTCTAGAAAGTGCAAATCAAATATATAAGGCTGCATTTTTAATGACAGGACATTAGCTGAGCTATAGTTAACACTGACTTTTTTCTTCCTGCTGTGGATTTCTCAAAGCCAAGACACAACCAATCATTCTTGTTCTCTTTCTATGGATTATGCTTTATCCTGAGTTCATACAAAGCATTTCTTTTGGCTTCCAATTGTGAAGGCCTGTTAAGTCATTCATTGCTATGGGGGTCTTAAAATCTGTTTCTGCTTCCATCCACTACTGTTATGGTTGTGTTTTAGTTTATAATTGCTTTTGAACATGCATCATAAACATACATTATATTAGAAATTGTTATTTTAAAAGGCTAAATTAATTTAAAAGGAAATTTCCCCAAAATGACCATATATTTTGAATGGCACATAGTCATACTACGTAGGCGAATAATGCAATACTAGATTACTGCATTAAATTAAAATCAAATTAAAGTCACTGAAATTCCCTAATCTCATAAATGCCAGATATTCTGGATTTCTTGAGATAGACTACTTGCAAAGTCCCTAACTAGTGACTAATTAGAATAAAAATGTTGACAAAGTGCACAGAATGAAGGCAACAGAAAGAAAGAAATAGTACTGAATGAACCTTAAAAGATAGAATATCTCCTTGGTGAACTTCTTACATGTTGCTTATTTTATCCACTGCAATTTTAGAGTGATAAAATATTTATGTCACAATAAAAAGAGCCAAGGAATGGTGGGTTAAATGAAACTAATGGTTAGGAGTATCAATTGATTAATGCTAACGGTCTTTTTGCTGAATAAGAAGCATTCCGTTCCATGTTTAAAAATTAAACTTGCATATAGTTTAATCCAGATTTGCAAATAGATTGACTATATATCAGTTCCCAGTCAGTATCATGACATTGAGCTTTGTGCAGTTCCAGCTAAATGTAGGAAGAAGAGTGGAGACCACCTTGTTGTACAGGCTTTGTGTAAATAATAAACCAGGTATAGGAAAAAAACTGCTCCTGTTTCTGAAGAAAAAGGAACTGTGTAAGTTGCAAATTCAATGTAATCAAAAGAGATCCAGACTTTATTTAGATCTCTGGTTAAAGAAACCACACATTAGCCAATTTGACTTGTTAAATATGGACAAAATTTAACTAAAATAGTATTTAGAAATAAAGAAACAGTCTTCACTGCTGATATATAAAAATTGTACTAGAAGTATTGCCACATATTTTGCTCTGCCCAAACAATAACTGATATTTTATATTGAATTCCGTATCGTAAATAAAATTGTTGAATATATAGTATTCCTTTTACTAGTATCTGAATTTATTAGTATCTGAACAGGAAATCAAGACTTTTTTTTACAGCTATATTAAATATTTTAAAGGGTCTTTTTTAAAAAAACTGTTTCAAGTGAATGCAAAATATCAAAAGCAGTAATGGTTAAAACTAACTAGTTTTACAGTTTCTTTGAGAAAGTCTGTCATTTGTGAGTTTTGCCCCATTTCAGTGCAAAGCTATGAATTGGCTCACATTTTGCCTGACTGTTCAGTGGATGCCAGGGAACCCTTCTGCATGCCAGCCGTGCGTTTGTGCTCCATAACAAACATGATTACTGGGAGTACTTGGTACTTGATGGAAGTCCACTGTGAGCACTGTGTGCAGCTGAAATGATCCCATAGTCATACAAACATAAAACATTAATGCTTGTAAATGGATGACTGGTGTGGAAGGATTATCAGGTACACCATGGCAGAGCTGAGAGCCTGCGGGAGCTGTTAGAATTCCAGGGCGTGACTAGTGTTTTGATCACAACATCAAGAGATGCTGACCATCCAGTGACTTTACTGGGAGTTGCAGAAACTGAGTATAATAATCATGTTCTTGGTTATGTAGCATATGTTATACAAAACAATCAACTTACCCATCTGAGACTTGAATGTTTCCCCTATTCCCTCGTACCTATCACCTTCAGAAATTTCCTATATCAACAGTTCTTACTTACCAGCTTCTGTACTGATTTATGCCAATGCAGCAAGTTTGAAATGTATACCAAATACATATTTCTTCCACCAGTGTATCTAGCATACAAGAAAACAAGAAAATAGGGAGCGTAGGCACCAGTTAAGCAAGAGCAATAGAAGCAAGGATGGAATCCACCCAATATACTCTCTCCACTAAGCAGTTTCAACATATTCTGTATCTGCTTTCACTCGTCACAAATTATTTATAGACACTACCAAACTTAAGTGTGTAGGTACTTTTCCACTTAGAGTATAGGTGAGCTTTTATTTGATTTTGGATTATATGCTTTAAATTATATTTTATCATAGCACTGAACATGAGCCAATTTTATCTTGGCATTTACTGGAATGACTTTTTTTTTTTGAAAAGTGAGGTTTCCTGAAATGTGGTTTATTTTGCAAATTTAAAAAGTGTAGAAAGCCACATTTTGATCATCCTTTTAAGAATTAGATCTTATCAAAGTTCTGTTTTTCTACCATAAATTCCCACATGTATGGAAAAATACCTTATTTCATTAAAATATTTCTACTAAGCATGTTTTAAGTATGTTTTAATATAGACATTTACATTCTTGTACATTCATTTTCTATTGCTACTAGATCTTGTCAGACAGAAGAAATCTATAAACACCATATATTGTACAAGCTGTATTTAGCTTCTGAATAGCTCTGACTCAGCACTGTCTGTATAAAGCCAATGGCTGTTGAAAATGGGCTGGTTCTGTTTGGTTGACTGAGATGGTAGAATATGCCAAAATAAGCACAAACTCTACCAGCACTACTGGAGAGCTTTCTGTTTGTATTTGTCTCAAAAGTAACTAAACACTCTTCAGTTTTGCATTAAGGGTTATTTGGGTTGACATCTGCTTCTTCAAGCAAGAAAATTTCCATGTTTCAATTTTCATCTTTTGGCCTACAATTGGATTTTTTGGTGTGTCTTTTTAATATCACTTTAGGTGTAATGAGGTTCATATATAATTCAGGAAAAAAATTGCCTCCCCAGGTATTTAAATTGAAAAGACTCTAAACGTTGTGTGAATACAGGAAAAAAAATGTGATGGTGTTCTTAGATGGTGTCTGGCATGCTCACCAACTCTTACTAACGTACTATTTTTATTTAGTTCCACAAATATAGGCCAACGTGTCTTGTCCTTTTCTGGAATGGAGTGGGTGACCCCCCTTTTTTATCAAACTGAGTTTCCACATTTATAGGATGGAAAGAAAGAATGTTTAATGGTCATCTTTTGCTCTGTGGCAACAGGGAGGATAGCTGATGCACGAGTATTTGATGTGCTTGATGTTATTTGATTTCCTTCCTACCACATGCTTGTATCAATTGTGTTTCATCAATATCCTGAAATAGCGATTTGCAAAATTATAACACCCTTGGCCAGAGCAGTGAATAACTCTCACTTCTCGATTCCCTGCTTTCTTCAGGTTAAAAGTAATTTGTTAGTCTCCATCATGCATGCCCTTTGATATATTAGGGAAATATGGTAACAATTTTGTATATGTATCCTTTCTCTGCCATTTAGAGAGGTTGTAGAAGTCCACAATAAGTTCCTCAGCTCCCTGCATTGTAAATAAGCAGGTAGAGTAACAGCATGGGTTAAAATGGAATCCATCTAAGATGGGCAGTAATGTTGGCCTTCACCACATTTTCCCAAAGCTTTTTCAATGAAGATATTCAAAAGGATGATGTATTTGCTGGAGATTATCTGTGATCCTAAGGTAGATTGTTACTAGCTTGTTACTGTAACAGTTTTATATGCTCAGCCAGACTCCTCATAGCTTCTCATTCCTTGAGTTGTCAGTAAAGCACTGCATAATATTCCTATTAATCTGTTCTGTGCTTCTGAACCCCATGTCTTTGTACTGCCTCAGATCAGTTCTTTTCAGACAGACACAGAAGAGAGAATTGTTTAGAGTTTCTACTAAGGGCAAGCTGCAGATTTCACACCCACTGTTGGAGTCTTAAGGCAGCTGCAGTTCTGCGGGGAGAAGGTTATTTAAACAGAGCAGTTAAAGACAATCAATCCTAGTGACTTAGTGACGGCATGACATAAGTTTGCTTTGAGATGTTCATCCCAGAACCAGGGCTAATTGAGATCTGTACTATTGTTCTTCCTTGCTGTAAGCTGACGAGTTTCTGACAAAATTATAGGATGCGTTGCTTACAATAGCAGAGGAGTTGACTCAAAGATCTAGAAGGCCAGTTCCAGTCCTTTCTTTCTACAGAAAACCAAACTGTCAAGTTCAGAATTTGGCTCCATTTCTATTAAAGAATGCTGAAAGACTCCGTGAAGCTGCAGTGTGCTCTGGGAAGGCTTGGTGACATATGTAGATGTTAGTGCCACACTGAAGACATTGAGAAGTCATCTCTGATGATGTGTGTGAGTGTCTTAGGAAGGCTTATGCTGAAATCTGTGTAAAAGTAACAGAGTGGAAAAAAATCTGTTGGAAATAAACACTCAGCAATCATTTGTAAAATACAACTATTGCAGCTGTTGTTTTCAGTGTTTAGACACTACAGGTCGTGTTATTTGTGAAGAATTTTCATCACTTTTTGTCTCACAAAAATATTAAAAAATGAAATTGTGTTCTGTACATGAGCAAACAATTTGAGCCTGTTCTCAGAAAAGAGGGTTGTATACTGCAATTATGTATTTTACATCTGCACCGCTCTTAAGACAGTTGCAGAAAATGGTATTGGAAATTACAGAAATTTCAAGATTGTACAGAATTCAAAGCATACTGGTTTCATTGTTGATATGCTCTTTAATGGAAGAATGGAGAAAATATTTCCTATAGATCTTAAGGATTTGTGACAACATATATGTTAATTATTGTCAGTCTATGCAATTGCAGAAGGTTAAAATCTGTATTTCAAGTAGTTTTAAAGTTTCACAGAAGTCTCTTTTGACATTTCATTAAATGTTTTTAGTAATAAGTCAGATGAATGCACATGCAAAACTTGTAAATTATAGTTAACCGGGAGTGGTTTGAAATATTTTGAAGAATAGGATGAGAAAACCTGTGTGGGAAAATACTGCATAGTAGTTGTTAAAGAGAAATATTCACATCTATCCCAGCTGCTGGCTGCAGATGTTTATACACATCAAATAGTATTCCATAAGACTTTGCTCTCTGTTTCCTTTGCTTTTACACTGCAATAAGATTTTTATTTTTAATCCTGAGACTTTGCCTTTTTTTCAGCAAAACCTGAAGGGCAATGTCTTGGGTTAACCCCAACCAGCAGCTAAGCGCCACACAGCCGCTCGCTCACCCTCCTCCCCAGCAGGATGGGCAAGAGAATTGGAAAGGTAAAAGTGAGAAAACTCGTGGGTTGAGATAAGAACAGTTTAATATAATAATAATAACAACAACAACAGCAACAATAATAATAAACAACAACAAAGATAAAGAAACCCCCAGAAAAACAAGTGATGCAAATGAAAACAATTGTTCACCCAACCGACCGATGCCCCACCAGTCCCTGAGCAGCGGTCCCACAACCAACTTTCCCCCTAGTTTTATTGCTGAGCATGACATCATACGGTGTGGAATGTCCCTTTGGCCAGTTGGGGCCAGCTGTCCCAGCTGTGTCCCCTCCCAACTTCTTGTGCACCCCCAACCTCCTCGCTGGTGGGGTGGTGTGAGGAGCAGGAAAGGCCTTGACTCTGTGCAAGCACTGCTCAGCAGTAACTAAAAAGTTCCTGTGTTATCTGTGCTGTTTCCAGCACAAATCCAAAACATGGCCCCATATGAGCTACTATGAAGAAAATTAGCTCTGCCCCAGCCAAAACCAGCACAGGCAGGAAAGAGGAAAATCCATAAGTAATATTATCACAGCACTTCCTATTCTCCTCTTTTACTGCATAGGTTTTGAGTAGCACATACAGAAGTTAGAAGTGTTTTCCAAACACTTTTAACAGGCAAGATTTCAGAAAGATTCGACAAGTTGTAGGAAAAATAATAATAAATACAATTGTTTTGAGAAGAACCCTGATGGCTATTTAGCTACCACAGAGAAATCACACAACTTTGTGTATTATGTAGTGTAAAAATAGTATAAATAATTTTTATATAAGTATAAATAAATAGTATTCACTATTTATTTATAAAAAAATAATCTGCCATTGCCTGTATACTTGCTAATGTTGATCTACAGCTATTGCCATGCTACATTCCCAGTTTGACTTCCTTCTGACCTTTTTATAACTGGTATAATTCCATCTGTTTAACTGGAGTAGCTCCTAATTTACATAGAGTCACTAGCTAAAACTGAGGTACTAATGGTGGATACTTGCAGCTCTTAAGGAATAAAGAGAGTTGAAGTGCACAAATAAGACTTTCTTTACAGGTGGCATTTGTGCAATCGAAGAACATGCCATTTACGTAGTTTCTGCTGCTGTCATAGGATGTGAAGTTTCTTCCACCTCTGTCTGTGTGATGTAATACTCTGTAACATAAACAACCTTTCCTTTTTCGCATTGACAGTCCCACTGAGTTCAGTACTATTAGGTACATGAGAAAAGCTACGTCAATGTGACTCTCATTCATTCTGACACCAATGGGACACAACCTCAAAGTGGAGAGAAAGAATAAAAATAAGAAAAAGTATAATTTCTAATCAGAAATCAACATATAATTAACTGTTCCATTAAGGCACAAAGACAATGAATGTATCATATTCAATAGGAAATGGGGGGGAAATGTTACATTCAAGTGAGAATTTTGCAATGCATGTATCATGCATATAGTGTTTCAGAAGGGATTTATCTGACTGATCTATAAGCTAGCAGATAAATCACTAAGGAAACAGTCCATGACAATAGGCTTTATTGTTCCTCACAGAAATTCCCACGTATTATTTTCCACTATTTAATTGGAACAGTCCTCTAAACTTGTAAGACAATAAAAACATTCCAGTTGAACCAGATGGGAAGTCAGACTCCTACACATGATATTAGTAGGACAGATACTGCAACATCATCACAGCACACATACACTTTTGTATCTAAGAATGTGACATCCTCTAGGATAGCATGCCTAAGTTTATGGCCTTTAAAGTAAAAAAAGGCAGTTATTTTTAAGTAGCTAAAGTGGTTATGTAGTTAAACATATTAGAAGGGGACAAGCCCTGCATGCTATAGTGACTGAAGCACATGCAATCTTAAATTTGCAGTGTAAAATTTCAACATGTGGAAATATAGCAGAATCTTAGCATCAAGAATAGGTGTTGTTCAATAATACACCCAATCTGTTTTTCCTCTGTCTTGTTTACTAGGACCAACTTGTAAAGAACTCTGTTCTTTTACTTAATGTGTGATCTGTGGTAACTTTTTGTTCCTGACTTTCCCCCTCTGTGAGAAGACGAACGATTGATATCTACCTTTCTTTCAAGAGACCAGAAGTACCTGTGAGACCCAGGAATGGTTATGGATCAATTCCTTTGAAATCATTTGACAAATGAGTCTTTGTGAACAGTTAACAGCTCAGATTGCTTTTGCTTGGCACATATGGCAGCTAGGATGTTTTTGTTCCCTGATGAGCTTGACTCCTTGAAGCAGGACTGGCATGAATGCTCCATTATTACTAACTAGAGATACATTCAATACAAATCTCTTTGCAATATTAACTCAGACTTCAGGCTTTGGGCAAACATGATTTTCTGTAGATCTATTTTAAATGGTGGCAAACTAATGATAATTGAAGTCATAGTATACACCTTTCAGAACTGCAGAGACCTTTTTGCTGTATTCCCCAAGCACTAATCAGAGTTCGTGCAGATACATAATGAAGAAATAGACGCAATTTTTTTTTAGCACATTTTTGCATCTTAACATGCATATTGCAAATACAAACCCCAAAGATTTTAAACTTTAAATAATGTACTGCTATCCAGCTTAAGTGTTTTTTCTCCCTTAGAAGCCATTTTCTTTAGCTTGAAACCATGGGAATTTGTCTTTTCTCATTTGCCAAAGCCACAGTACAGAACAACCATCAGAAAGTAATCAACACTGTCTGTCTTTTCTGATTAAATTAAACAGATGCAAGGTATATGTCTAGGATAGAGGTTGAACTTACTAAATTAACCTCATTTAAAACAATAGAGTTGGTATCTTTCACCACATTAATTTATTAATGAAGAATTTTTCCTTGTTCAATTTCATCTTAATGCTAGAGCAAACACAGTTACCCTCTTGTTGTGATCGTTATCTTTTATGCATTCATGATGTTTAAATAACAAGAAGGAAGAACGATCATAAAACTGAAATACAAAAAGAATGACAGTTCAAATCAGGTATCAGTGAAAAGTCTGTGCACCTCATTTATAGGTGCAAGAGTGCACATTAGACACCTGTTAGCACTGCACACTTCCATATGTTACATCTGTTGAGAGTACCATCTCTGAACTGGAGTACAAAATCTCACTAATGAGTAATTTTTGAATCCATGGTAATGTGGCAACAATCTATGCCACATTTTTAACTGTCTCCACAGGGAAGAACACAAAATGCATTAACATGGGCTCAGTCTCTGCTGTATCTCCAGTTAGTCAGGACACACATCAGTCTAACCTAACTGCCTGTCTCAATATCAGTTGCTGACAATGTCTTGTAAATAAAGCACTTGAGCAGTCGGTAAGGGTTACTCAGTTCCACTCAAAGAATTAAATGCACTTTTTGTCATATACCGTGTTGGAAGGAAGAACATAATCATGGAATCCAGAAGTATTTGTATACCTCATTGAATTGTATACTATTTGAACAGATGGGAAACTTAACAGCACTAAAGACTGCAGTGTCTTCATTGTCGTATGTTTTAGGTGTAATTTAACATTTCAGCATAGACATCCATTAAGTCATTCCAATATGGTAGCTACTATGAGCTATAGCTCATTTCAGCTTTTCAGTATGCCAAGCCTGCTTCTGCCTGTGATAAATGGTGTAAAGTACTTTCCAGAAATGCTTTGCTTCAAGGTTCTAGTTTTTGCGAGGTGACATGAGTTGGCAGTTAATTGCAAAGGGATTGCCAGAGGATCATAAGGTAAAGAAGGAAATCACGTCAATAAACTACTTTCACTTTTCCTACAGGATACTGATAATGACCTTACTGTTACAACTGCGCTGTGTGTCCTGTGCTGGAGTACGGATCTGTGTTGCACACGAGTAAAAAACAGCTTATGCAGAATGATTAGACTATCCACAGTATCACCAGCAATGTTCCCCACCAGGAACAGCTATTTCCCAGTCTTAATGTAACAGCTTGTCGGGTGTGCTGGGTGTGCCGGAGAAGGCTTGTGGCCAAAGACCTGGCTGCGCTCCAGCAGTTCCTGTCTCCAGCAGCATTCTAACCACATTTCCTTGCCAACAAATTTCTTATGCCGTTACATGAAGAAGGAGGGAAGGGAAGGCTGTGCTGCAGGCCATTAGAAGCAGGTGTGGCCCTAGAGTCTAACAGGCATAATTTAGAGCATCTTACGCTTTCTTCTAAACAATTCTGGGAACCCCTTGGGGACCCCACCTGTTCTAAAGGAAAACAATAGTGGCTTACAGTAGTTTTGCCTCTTTATTTTCGGCTTAGGTGTGTCAAATGGAGTTTGTGTCTGGCTCTGTTCGTGGGCATTTATAAGACATAGTATATTTTGGACACATCTAAGCTGTTTATCTCCACAAGAATTTTTTTAAAAAACAGTAGAAAAACAGATAGAGAAGTTGTTTATCTAACTTGTTCCCAGATGACTCTGGGAGGAAAGATTATGCTTAAAAGCTTTAATAAATGGAGATAATTTGAAAATCAGATCCCTTTACCATTCAGTAATCTTTCCGTTAAGTCATATTTATACAATCAAACCTTCAGAAAGGGGCCAGAAGAAGCCATCACAAGAAGCTACTTAGAATTTTTTGCAGTTTTTGTCTATGTTACTTATTCTGTTCACTTTACTTTAGAAGTTGATAAACTCAAATTTTTTTGTTAAGCATGCATTTTTTTTGTATCCCATGTTAGCATGATCCAGTTGGCTGTGGTAAATGGTAATCCTTGTTCTTAATCTTGAGAGACATATATTTGGAATTGAAGGAACAGAATTCCGCTATCTGTACCTTGGTGAGACATGAAATATAATCCAAATCCTCTTATTCAATTAACCTGGCTTCCTTTAAAACAGTAAAGTCTTTTGTCTTCAGTCAGGTGTTCTGTGGAAAAAATAGTTACTTAATGTAAGGTTGATATTTAGCTGAAAGCTGTTAAGTGACTCTCCTAATATTCAGGACAGCAAACTTTAGATTAAGAGGCTTCAGATAAGCCGTACAGTGCTGTTTGTATGTCTTTTAGATAATGCTATCATAATGCTCCTTAAGGACTAAGAAATGTAGCTCCTCCAGATTTCTTGCAATGACTTGCAATACAACAGGGAGACAACACATTTAAATGCTCTCAGTCTCATTGCCACAGCACTAATAAGTAATTCTCTGAGCAGACTTCACATTATACTTTGCTGTGTTACAGTTTCATACTTGCATTTTATCTCAGACGCAGATCACCACCTCTTCTGAGTCCTCTCAGCTGTCTAAATTCAAGTATTTTGAGTCTCAGTTTTCTTGATCTGCCCTCAGATAACAAGTATGTTGATGTCAACATGAGTTGCTGGTACCTTTCTGCAACTGTATTGAAATCTCTCTACTGTTAATTGTAAGACACTGTGCGCACATTTTGTTGGTTCTATGACTTCTAAGATCTATGTTTGGATTGGACTCTACTGTTATTTTACCAATTAATCATTTTCAGATTCTGTGAAAGAGCTTCTAACACGACTCAGTTACTGGCAACCGATAAATACCAACCCTCCCTTGCATCTGAATTTCCAGAAATCATCATTCCACTTGGAGCTCAGTAAGTAGTACAGGGCACGTTTCTCTTTCTTTAACTAGCTGCAAGTGAAGACTTGAAATGATGTCTTGATTCTGCTAAATGCGAGATTTATTTGTATGGGGAGTGGCAAAGGGACCAAAGGGAATCATAATGGCTGTTTGTGGCAGAGATAACTTTAGCAATAGAAGGAGGGTGAAGGGATCAATTCTAAATGGCAGAAGCTGTATTGTAGAGGGTAGAGAGCAGAAGGGACGTGTGCAAGTGGCCTGTGGGAGTGTCAGAACACAAGCTCATTTTAAAAAGTCCAAATATATATTGCATGGAGAGGAGTACTAAACTCTAATGCTTTTCATTTATGTTCAAATGAACATTTTTACTGCAAAGAAAAAAAAAATTGCTAGAACTTGAGTACTTTGTGGAAGCCCCATAGTCCCTGGGACACTGAGAACTAGAGAGCATAGTTTTCATTTGAGAGCAAGCCTGGTTATTTAGCTGAAGTCTTTCGCTTCAGATTTTTCTTGGAGCCCTCAATAGTTGAGCATGTTCCCCCAGAAGTAATACATCACAAGGGAGACTGGACTTCATTGTATAAACCAAACAGCCTTACAACCTTATATGCACTAATTTTGCAAGGGACTTAGTTCTAGGCCATACTTTGCTGTCACACTGGAAAATGACTATTAAACATTGCCTTTAAGACCTTTAAGCTTTAAGAAATCAGTTCTTATACATTATGTTTACATGTAGTTTGCAGGTAGGTTTGAAGATGGTGGGCCAAATCCATATGTTGCTCTTCCACCACAATGTCTCTGGTAAATCCCTGAGTCTTGTAATTACTTAATTTAGTGCTCATTTAAATGACTCATACTCATGGGAGTAACACTAAATTAAACCCTAAGTTTGGAGGTAAAACAATTATTGAGGTACCACCCCTGGGACTTCAGCAGCTTCTGGATTATTTCAAGACGTAGGTTAGAAGGAGGCAAAGGCAGTTCACCACTGACAATGTAAGATGGCTCTTGGGAACATGCACTAAATGGGAACATATCCAGATTGGACTCCCAGATGCATGAGTCATTGTGGAATAATCATCCAATCAATCAATTTGTGTAAAAGCAGGAATGAAAAGGCAAACAATATATAAATGTGAGTTGGAAATTGAAATTCAGTGGGCTGTAAGGCACAAAGATGGTCCTGTCAGTGTATAGGACACTGGCTGTATCATGTCTGGGAGGCTCTGTGTAAGAAAGTCAGTGCTCCTAGACAGGGAAAGGAAGGCAAAATTTGGCTTCTCAGTTGTGTGTTGATGTGTAACAACAGTAAACAGAAATGAGATGTGCAACACATGAATAACCGTCTGTCCGACTTGCTGAAAATCAGATCCTTCCTTTGTTTACAAACTGTGCCACAGAATCACCATAGATAAACGACATTTAGAAATCACTCCTCCCGCTCCGTATTTTTATAATTGATTTTTTCTAATTTGTGTTTTCTTAACCCATTGCAGTCACATTCAATATGATATAAATACCAATACTTGTAGTTTAAAGGATTTATAAACAAAAATGAATGGGGGAAAAACAGTATGGTACTTTCCTTGACCTAACATTTACACAGAAAGTTTTTAATTTTGACATGACTAGACAGATACCAAATGCCAAATGGTTTTAACTAACATCAATACACAATTAGCAGTCTTTGTAATTAATCAGGGCAGAAAATTGGAGACAAGGGCCTAACACAGGCTTCTCTCAGTCTTAATGTTCACTCTGCAAAAGTATAAACTATTTCCCTACTCTTCGGACAATTTTCAAAATGGCTCCTGCACAATTCAAAGACGACAATTACCATTGTTGCCATTCATTCAGAGAGCTGTCAGTCTTTGAAACCCCTGTCATTATTTATGTTCAAAGGCAGGAAATACTAATGAGGTTTGATTTCACCAGTCTTCATAAGACTACTTACATATAATTCTCCTCACAAAATAAAATCACGTTTTGTGTTTATTTTGTGAAATATAAACTTAGATGTAGAACATAAAAAAACAGTAGCTGAGGGATACTATCCTTAAATGGTCCTAATATTGTGGTAAAGGTACTCCAATAAAATCCTCAGCCCAGCTGTATCATTGCAGCCTATTTATGGATTTATGTGATTTTAGTTCTTTAACATTCCGTTTCAAGCCCATGGAATAGAAACACACATTCTGTTTAAGAAACACTTAAACAGAGTGTTTGGAGTCCTGGTATGATTGTATTTCAGTTTAAGTATTTTATATTTCTTCTGGTACAAAGTATAAAACAAAAGATACATTTAATTTTCTTAGCCCTCGTGGAATTAATTAAAAGAGACCGGAGTTCAGTCAGCAAAACCGAAGATATTTACTACTTGAAAATCTAATTGGAATTTTAAAAAATTTGGTTGCAGTGAATTACTGTATTCACAGCTGAACAATATTGCTGTGCAGTTTTTTGTGTGAGAGAATCGTAGAAGGTTTTCAGAGTTCAAGTTTTTTACTGTTTTTCCACTGATATTTCTTATGGTTTTTCAGAATGACTCACTTATCACTCACCAGTGTGATTTAGCATTTAACATTCTCACTGCTAATGTTTCCTAGTCCAATCAAAAAGGTCATAGAACAATACATTACTAAAAAGTCCAGTGTAATTAGGTTACTTGCAATGTAAATTATAGCTACTTGAGTTGAAAAGAAAGGTACTTAGATTGTTGTTCGTGTAGCAGTCATTACGCGTTTCTGAATTTCATTTTTTAAAATGTGGATTTAGTGTGTTTTTAGTTTAATAGCTGAAGGATTTTCCATGTGGCTGGTCCTATTGCACAGATTTGTCTTTAAGCTGGGATCAGAAGAAAAAACATAATCATGTATAAGAATTAATTACAGCTTTAGTGGATAAGCTAACTTTAAAAGATACAGGCAAATCTGTACTCATCAAATAGTGATTTTTTTCAAGCTTCTTTGTTGATTGTCTTTGTTGTGGGAAAGTATGAGAGACATTTCAGGAATGACAACCTGATTGCAAAGATAAGTACAAGGAAAGATTTGATCATGTCATTGATATTGATGGGAAAATATAACTTGGGTTTTCATGGGGATTGACTTGATGGGCAAGCTAAAGTGCATGTGTAAGGATTAGGCTTGTCAGTGGGAAACACTAAGTCTGGTCATTACAGTTAGCTCATTTATGGTACAAATCTTTGGTCCTTGCTGAATAAAACTGAATTATTTCAGTCAAACTGCCATGTTAGCTGTAAAATATCAGAGCTATCAGATAGGAGCAGTGATTAGTGGCTGCAGAATGATACAAATCCACCTGCATCTTGGGCACTAAGAATGCATTGGGATAGTCTGTCCCAAATCATGAGACTACCCTAGAAATGATCATACTGAATAATATGATTCCTTTTTTCAAAGTTAGTGAGGAAGTTAATGACTTCGGTTTCTAATACTACACAGAAGGAAAAAAACTCAACTCATTGAAAAAATGCATATGTAAACTGTCTGGTTTTCTTCTTTACATGAAGAACTGAAGAAAATTGTTCTAGCTGGCCACTGCTCTGAGAGTTGAAGCAGAGATTGTATAGCCCGTGCCGAAAGGTTTCAGTGCTTTTAAACCCCAACTATGGTCATTGCTGAGGTCTGGAGAGACTCTCATCCCGAAAAAGCGAGCCTCAGAAAAGCTTGCCTGGTTACACCAACACTCCCTTTCCTAAGATTTCCGTCCATCTATCCAGTCAGTGCTGCCAGTTGATACCTGGGTTCTGAAATAATCACTTCTAGCTTTTTCATGTAACCTGGAAGGGAGTCATATGATAGCTTTCTGGTTAGTTGTCATAGGGTCTACAGTAAGGGAGTCTTCATCTCTCAGGTCTCAGGGCCCCAAAGAGCTCTTTATGCCCCTATGCAACTCCAAATGAGAAGAATGAAGGAAAGAATTGAACCTTCAACCATCTCTTATTTAGATTTATGAGTCATGTTATACCAGGGTGCAGCCCCTTTTTGTTTACATCATACTCTCAGTGCAATTCTTTCTGCTTAATCAATTGCAGAGGCATATTTCTATGTTGTACATGGTATGTTATTACTGATTTTATTATAGCTCAGAAACATGTAATATTTTATGCTATTAATATGGCCCCAATGGGACAGGTATTCTAGGTATTCTGTACTTCTTGGTGTGTGTCATAAAAGCCATAGTCCCCAGTGAATGCTCCATTTATTATCAGTAATTATTCTGTAATGACAGAACAATAGCGGTGGCATAATGCTCAAAACACAGAAGTATTTTTAACTATAAAACTTTGGGTTATAAACAGAGTTCCTCACTTCCATGCAAAGTTAGGTCTTCAAAATGGACAGGAGCTTCCACAGCCAACGCGTGTGCAGAAGTTTTGAAAACAAAGCTTGAGAAAAAGAATCTCAGTTTTCTGTTTGGGCCTGGTTATGTAGCTCCTTCTTCATCCAGAACTCTAATTCAAGTTTAATTTGTGAGATATATATTTGAATTATTTCCCTAATAGGAAGAAGGAAGTCAACACAATACTAGTAGTTTCTATTCTACTAATACTAATTTCTAAACTGTGTACAAAAACCCAAGTCTTGGTTAAGCAGGCTGTTTAGTATAGGTGCACCTAACTTTAATCACAGGAGAGTTCCTGTTCACTAGTCAACTGCAGGGGGTCACAAACTAGTCCAGAGGATCTTACTGCCTCTGTGCTCCTGGAAGTGCATTTGTACTCATGATTACAGAGAGTAATGTCTAAAGATCAAAGTAAAAGGGTAATTTTCAACCTTGTAGTGCCCTACAGTGGAGTCAATTACATGAATAATTCAATATATCACAGGATGCACTGTAAAACCCAGGTAGAGGAAGTAACTTTGTGATAACAGCCCTGTGTCAACGTGCCTCTTTGCCCAAAGTGCACTGGTACTGAGAGCTTTTGCTTTGTTATTTTAAATCAGTATTCTTTTTGAAGTTTTCAAACAGTTTTATCCTACAGATTACAGGAACAATGGTACCTGTGTTGCACTATATAACAGCAGTACTTTGAAGGGGTAAGCAAACAGCTGAGGAGTTACGTTCTAAGAAGCCATCAGAAGCAGACTGAATTTGGCAATCAATGGCCACGCCATGTCCTCCAAGGTTTCGTTTTGCTCCTTTGCCTTCCCTGAAAACCAAGCAGATCAATGGCTTCTGATCACATTCTTGGAGATCCTTTCAGATTCACAAATAACCTAGAAAAAGCAAGAGGGTATCTCTCGTAACCCCATAATTGTGAAAACAGATATGAACCTTTATTGTAAAAGACCTATCCTAGCTGTGATAGATAAATAAAGAGATCATATTAACCTTACTTCAGCTCCTCCTCTACACTCCTCCGCTTTCATTTTAATCCTCATTACTTATGTCTGTATTAGGAATGTTGCACCAAAGCAATCTAGTGCTATGGCACAAGAAAAAAAATGCAACATTATGAAGTTTTTCCTTTCTTTGCCTTATCCTGACTGTTGAGATCTCAGCATACTCTTGACAGGCAGAAAGAATATATAGTCAGGTGTACCTTCTCTCTAAGAACAGGCAAACGAGCATGATGTTTAGTTAAAAAAAAGGCTGGCCCAGGAAATTCCGTAATAATAATAATAAAAAACTCTCACAAACAAGGAAAGAATTTTTTCTCCACAAGGATAAATTAATTTAAAACATGTTGTAGGGTGTGTCTCACATGCTCTAATGGGTATGTCAGACACATGACATTATTTAGTATTACACAGCACAAGGCATCATTTTTAAATCAAACTTCTGGATGGCCCATATTTTCACTTGACATGTAGCAGATGCCATTTGCTTACATAAATCTTCAGATGAGATTGTTAATCTACAAGAATAGGCACAGTACTGAACACAGAGTATTAGAGTGTGCTTTGCAAGAAAAGCTGGTCATTACCAGGAGAAAAAAAGCCTGAACTGTATCAATTCTAATGCCAGTTATAGGCAACTCCATCAAGCAGTGCTCTCAAACTGTCATCCTTCTCTTCAAAGGGAGGTGAGGCAGGTGATGATGTTTACTGGAAGTGCTGGTTTATCTCCCTGATCAAACTAAAGGAGCAGAAGTAAAGGCTTTTTCTTCTCGTCCTCCCTACCAGCTGGATCTTTATAAAGCTACACACAGTTTTTGAACATAATCTTCCTTGTTCTCTTGGCATGTGCAAGAAAACTACAGTGTTCATAATCAGGAGCCAAACCTTCCAGTTTAAGTACAGGAACAATATAACTGATTTCCTTTCTTTTTTTTTGTATCTTTTTTTCCATTTTTCTTCTACCTCTTTTCATCTTTACACTTCTTGCCTCATGCATTTGTATGTTCACTAATCTTTTCAGTCTTCATAAAGCAAAAGTCATACATAACCTATGGGGAAGTACATAGCCGTTCATATATTTTTTTCAAGGTGAAGTACAGACCTTTTCCAAAATGGTGAAGAATCTTTATTGTGTAGTCATAGCTATCACACATGGCACAGACAGTCAGTTGTACTCAGAGTTAAGCGTGTGCTCCCCGTCACTTTGCCAGGCACACATTCAGTGTTGACACTAAAGAGAGGAAAGAATGAGCACAGAGAGTCTCTAGGATATTCTTTAAGATGGAAAAGAGAGGAAAAGCAAAGATAATGAAGGGAAAAAAATAAGAAATAATAAAGAGAGGAGAAAATGTTAATAGAAAAAGTGAAAAGAAAGCAAGCTGTTGTGTAGAATTTGTTTGCGCATATTATCCTTTTGAAAGAAACTGCTAAATATCCTTCACAAGGAGTATGAACACAGCACTATATACTGTACACGTCATTCAATAAACTTTTAAAAGTCCATTTCAAGTCCTTGCTAAAACAAGTTTAGCAGTCTACAAACAAGAATGCTTTTAACATTGCAACACCCACAGCCATTTTATAGGTCTTGTGGCTTGGATCTCATTCTTGGTGGGGGTTACTCTTTATTTCTTATCCAGAGTGTTTACATCTTTGTGGTGTCAGCAATACAGACTCATCTTTATAAGACCAGGAAGAAAAAAACAGCAATAAATCTCTGCAATGTGTTTTCAGTATGTCTATAAATCTGAAATATTTAAATGTAAAACAGTCTTTTTCTTTGACAACTGTGGATTGAAGTTCACAGAAGGATTGATTACAGTATTTTTGTTCAAGATGATCTGAACAAAGATGAGGCTAATATTTTTCCTTGAATGTAACCTTGAAATTAAGGGGCACCGTGAGAAGAAAAAACAGTATTTTTTGAAAGGAATTGTTGGTGGTTTGTCACTATGGAACTGAAGCCAAAACTGTTTTCACAGGAAGAAGTACAGTTAACTGATAAAATTATATAATCTGTATGTTATAAAGACACAGCAAAAAGTTCAGCTGTTCAGATGAAAAAACTAAATAGGCACAGATAGATCTCTTGTCTATGTCTATATTCATCATCTTAAGTGTAATGTTATTCAGACAGGTGAATACAGATTCCTGTAAGTAATCCAGAAATAGTTTGGGAGATTTCATACAACTGGACATCTGTGCTGTATTTTTTTGAGGAACTGAAGTTTTAATCTCCTGTTTTGATAAATTTTAATATTTTTATAACAATGTGATCCCCAAAGGGTCAAAGACTCATTGTGTTAAGCACCTTTAGACTGCTCGGCACTTTCTAGAGCCAAAAATAGTTTCTGCCCAACAGAGATATTACTGAAAGGATGGGACCTGAGACAGAGAGATAGATAGATAACTGGGGTTTGAAAGGCTAGAGAAAGACAGACCTACACAAAGAAAACTACAAAGCCAGGTGGATTTGAATAAATCAACAGCTTCAGACTGCAACAATCTAGAGTGACCAGAGAAGAGGTTGAATTACCTGGGTTGTCATTCTCTTCTTATCAACAAAGTGCTGAACCTAACAAAGATAGAAGTGGTTTAATATGGAGACTGAAGGAAACAAAAGAGATTTTGATAAAAAAAGAATCCTTCAAGAGATGCAAGATCAAAATGTGTGTTTTAATTTAAGAGTGGTAGCAGCCCTTCGTGTTTTGCCCTCTCATCTCTGTGTCAGTACCCAAATGCCATGAATTCTCTTCTGATGAATGCATGTTTTGGAAAACTCACCACGCAATAAAGTCATTCTTTCTAATATGACTCTACTTCATATAATCCTTTCATGAATGAGAAATACATTACATCATCTCTTCTCTGAGGCATACCATAGACTGTGTGTGTACCTACCTTTCAAGAGATAGTGTTATTCACAGTGCAAGATTCTAGTAAAAAAAAAGGTCTGTATTCAGCTATCTTCTTTGAACACCAGCATTTTTTACCTCATCTAGTTAACTAATCGTTTGCTCAAAATACATGTTAGTCGCTTGTCTTTTGCCCTGGTCTTGAGAGCGCCTGGTAGAGATTTTGGCAACAAAAGAGGACACACGGGTCTAAATTTTTCACACTTAACTTGAGACAAGCATGTCACATGTATGAGATTAGGTCTGTAGCATGTACATAGGCTGCCTGTATGGATAATGCATAGACATTTTCAGAGGTCAAGTCAGCCCAGCGAAGATCTGGATGTGGGCCACCATGGTGTATGCAGTTTTCAAGAATTTTTACAACAGCAGCTTCAAAATGTCAATGCAGAATTCATAAGCTGCACATAGACGGATTCCACGAATAGTCACACAAGGCCAACCCACACACCCAAACAGATATTTCCCAGCTGCTGGAGCGAGTGGGGTCCCCTGCTGCTATTTCTGTCTGTCTTAGCAGCTGGGAAGGAGCTTCCTGCTGCTTCAAGGGCGATTGGTCCTTTTTCCACTTTTAGGATAGAGAGAATAATAGATTTCTAGAACATTCTCACTATCTGAGAAGGGTCCCAAACTGCCAATACTGCAAGAAGAGAGGAGGTCTTACACTTTGGGTGAAGAACCATCAATGACCTTGTGTTATGTTGTGCCCATTTGATTTAATGGGGACAAGAAAAGAAAAATGGAAGAGAAAAAGAGAGTTAATATTGACCATAAGTACTGATGGTACTGTACAGGAGCTAGCACCTAAATTCAAGCATCCTAACAAATGGAGTGAATTGAATAAACAATTTTTGTGACTATCATGGGTCAAATCCTGGAAAAACGGGATATGTTTAGCAGATATGTTTATGCCAGCATAAACATTTAAGTAAATTACTGTGTGTTATTATAATAGCATTGCATTTGAACTGAAGTTGTTAGAAATCCCCTTCAGAAATTAACCTGGTTATTCTTAATACCAATTAATGGCCTTTTGCAACCACATGCACATTAGTCATCTTTGAAATACAAATATTTCTTATTAGCAAAATGGCAATAAAAGAATTTGTTTATTAGGTTAGCGGCTGGAAGTGTGTTTTCTTCTCAGTTCTGAGCTATGTTCCTACGTTAGCTTTCAGAATTATTGCATATAGTAGTTTGCCAGGAGATTTGCTCTGTACAGTTGAACAAGTGCTTCTGTACTCTAGAAAACAAGAAATGACAGGAATATGTTGTAAAAATGTATCCTCTCTGTTGGGAGGTTTTTTATTACACATATATTTAGTCCAAATAATTTTAAACTTACATTTCCACCAAGGCTCATCTTTGCTTTAACAAGTGGTTTTTATTAACTGGAATGATGGATTTTTCATTTTGAACTGAAATCTCCTTTTTGTGTTTTCAAAAGGGCATATATCTGAAGGCTTATTTTTAAAGCTGAAATGCAATATGTTGAAAAAGCAGTTGTGAACTCTCTTTCCGTAATTGAAAAAATACATGACTTAGGCTTTCAAGTGTGAAGAATGATACAGCTACTATCTGTGCTGACTCAGGCCAACTTGATTCCATGCTGGTATGACCTTCAAAAGGAGTTAGAAAAATCACTTGAGGAGAAAAGAATTTCTGTCTAAAAATGTGAATCAAAACTTTTCATCGCTGCATGCAAAATATCAAGTGTAATACATGTTATCAGTTTGATCTTAACATAGCTTTTGTCTAATATTAGCAATAGTCTGACTACATCAGGATCCTAAAAGAATACTTTTGGTTTATAGTTGGAAATTATGCAGCAATAAATTCTTCTTTCTTAAAAATGTAATGAGAAGCAAGTGTCATTACAATGATGTTACTATAACACAGTGCATTTTTTATTGTATCTGGCTCCATGTTAGTAATACCCAGATCCAAATGTATGTTTTTTTTCTCTATGTCTAAATAGTACTTAGGGATCAGAATGGCCATAATGATCTGAATGGTCATAAGAATAAGTAAAACATTTTTATTGGTCAGACAAGAACTTTGATCAGTTTTTAAAGACATATAATCCACACTGATTATGTTCAAAGGATTAATATGGCTTTATGTTCCGGAATTGTCCTGCAGGTCTCCAGGTCAGCCAAGAATAATATCTGGGCAGATTTGCCAGTCTAAAATAGTTTTAAGTGAAATTCCTGGCCATGTTCAACTTAGCTTGATTTAACTTGGTCAAAGTCAACCATTTCACTAGCATGCAGTTTACAGAAGTGGTGTGTGAAAATTACACAAATGTGTAGTTTTGAGTAGCTTATCTATTAAGTGGTTATGTATTTTCACAAGTTACATAGGTTATCTGTAGAATTTTTACTGAGAGGGTAAATTATTTAATCTCATTAAATGAGTAGGATGATGTATCAGTGAGCACTGTTGGCAATTATGCTTAAAAATAGACATCTAATTTCCTAATTTCTAGACATCTAATTGGTGATTGCCAGTATCTTACTCCAGACATACTGGAGAAAAGGGACAGGGCTGCTGCATTAAATATTCTGGCAATTCCCAACAATTCTCCTATATGGCAGCGTGTGGTCTGTGTCACGTGGTGTCACAGTGTGTAGGGTACGTCATGTGGTCAGTTACTTGTGTCTACATGTCTACATGTCTGCATGTTTACAGATGCTGTGATACTACGCCATACATGAAAAGCTCTGTGCATGGAAGGCAGGTGATCTGCTGGTCCGCTGCAGACCATTTACAATTATCCTCAGGGATAACAGTGGTCATATTTTGGTATTGATTCTTTATGTTACACATTGTTTGGTATTTTACCTAAGCTTTAAAGTAACTATTCTTTACCACTGAGCACTCTTTATGTAGTTCCTTGCACCATTTACCTAATGTGATACCTCCTGGTCAATACAGTTCCCATCTGCCATACCTGTACCTGTTTGTTTCTTCAGTGAAACAAGGAAGCCACTGAAGTGCTAGAACAAGCACTGTAATTGTCCCACTTGCCTTTCACCATCTCCTAGTTTTCATGGGTCGTTACTATCTTTCACAGATATTTTGATACACCTCTTATCTTTATATGCTGGAAAAATGGGGTATTGAAATTTCTTCCCAGACACTTTACTGCTAGTCCCCATTGTGTTGGACTTTACCAGTTCCAAAGAAGGAAAACCAAAAAAGACCACATTGCATGTGTAGTCCAGAAAGAATACAAACTTAGACACTTTCGTGACCAGGATCCCAACCAATTCCTCCAAGTAAGCAATAAGGAAGGATATCATTATCATCATAATCATCATGCTGTACCCAAGACCACGCCATCTGTTTCCTCAGATTCATACTCCATAATCTAATGATTAAGATCAATGTACATTATCATTTTGCTATAGTGTCTGAACAGCTGAGTGAGTGACATAGTGCATCCCTGCCAAATCCCTTTCCTGATGTTGGACCATTGTATTCTGTAGTACCTTTTATTATTTTAAATGATGTTTTCTGCTTCTAATAGGGGATTGACAAAGTCAATTCACTAAAGAAATATTAGGAATATCCAGTTCCAACAGACTGGCAGAAGTTGTATAAAGCGTTTTTTTACTCAGTAGCTAAAGAGCTGTATCACTTGCTGGTTAAGGTTTGCACTTTTTCGTCAATTACTCTGCAAGAGAGTGATGGTCTTGTGTTTCACACCTGGAATTCTCCAAATAGTATAAACTTAATTTTGTGAAAAGGAACACAAATAATAGTTTTTTCCTTAGTCCATTCATCTCAAAATGTTCCTGCAATCGTCTTTTATCTACCCACTTGTTTCAACCCAGTGTCCTTCTCATCTATCACACTCAGCATAAGCTATGTGTCTTGATGGCTCTTTCGAAACTGTTTCCCCTCTGTTTCTGAAGGCTCACCAGTGATGCGGCAGTGATGCCCATCTTATGTATCCCTTCTCAACTCCTTTTTTAGGTATTTGTTAAACTTTAAACACCATTGTGCTGTCCATTGGGCTTCTTCTTCCCCATGGGAAGAGCATTACAAAAAAGTCCAATGTCAGCTTGGAAGGAGAGAACTTCAGAATCTCCTAATGGTATGGAATCTACCTTATTACCTGATACTGCTGTACAGTGAGATGTCCACTGGCGTCTTCAGTAGTAGGTGGTTCTGTACCTTCTGTGCTAAACTACTGTCTTGTTCATATGTTGTTGCTCCACGGGGGTCAGAGGCTAGAAGGATGTTGAGGCCTGCCATGGTTATGACTTGCAACCTCCCAGTAAACCCTGTGATTTAAGCCGGCAAATATTTCAGTACACTCAATCAAAAAGAAATGTAATTCTTGAACATTCTGTCTTCTACCTGACCATCCTTGTTCGTTATTTGGGATAGAAGCGCTGGTTGATGGCACACTGTTCACAACATACAGCCATGTTTTCTTTCCTCAGCTCAGGTGGAACAGTCTGAAGCCACCTGAAGTTGGTGGCACAGAAGCCATAGTGCAAACTTTTGGGTTGCACAGCAGTCTAATGGCTGCTTACAGAAACAGAGAGTGTCTCCAAGATCTGTATGATTTCAGATCAGAACTGCTTTTACTAGTAAGTGCGTGCTGGGTTGCCAGACAAAAAAAGGTGATTCACTTGGACGGTGGAGAGAACTACAGCTCTTCTGTAATGAATTCATTATTAACACAGTGAGAGACAGAACCAGGCAGTTTCAAATTCACAAATCATCTGTCTTTTTACTAATACCTGTGTTTTTTGGCACCCCAAGAGCAGGCCCCGTTCCCCTGGAGAGACTCTTTCATAATGCTCAATAATGCATCTGTTATTATGAGAAGGATGTTGAGAGTTTTGAACACAGCAGCTCAGCTGAAGCAGCTGTTGCTTCAGAAACAGCAAAAGCAGAAAAAAGGACATTTGAAATTTTTAAATATATGCTCCCATGTGGTCTATTTCTCAGCCCAAAAAGGGGCCTTTGCATTGCAGCTGCCACCTGTCTGCAATGGGGGAAGCTTTGTAAAGGGTTTTCCTGGAGCTACACTTGGCTGCCCATTTCAGGCCCCAGCCAAAGCCAACTGTTAAAAACCATTGTAAAGAGTGAATTCAGCTATTCCTCATGCTCAGATTTCTCATGACCCTGATCTTCCACAGGGGCTGGCAGTTAGAGTGAGTGACATGGTAAATCTTGGCCAGTGAAAGGCCTAGCAATCTCCAGAAACTAATATAATTACCTGGCTGATGATAGGCATTTGATTCAAAGTGCCACAGGAAACAGCAATTACGATTTCACAGAAAAATGAAGTGTTGGTCACCACAGCAGAGCTCTGTATATCATACAGATAATGATCCTCACCCTGCAAGGGTAACTGTTGTAGGCCTCCATCAGGTTTCTCACGGGGTGAGAGGGTCCCTGATTGAATACAATAGCAACACTGAGGCTAGTTAACAACTTTCTTGAAAGAATGCTGGGAGAGAATCCTGTGGACATGCTGTGTATATCTTTCAAAGACTGTACTTTATTGTATGCAACCTAACTGCTATATTATATACCTACCACTGCTTTTTCTGAATGGTAGATATTTACTCTAGTTCAGATTCTGCCTCCCCCTTCAACCCACTTTCTCATATTAAGTAACACCACACTCAGCTGTGACTTTTAAGGAGCCGTGAAAATCAGTTCTATAGGAAGTCTTGTTTTTAAAGCTGTTTCATATAAGATTTTATATCTAACTTCTTTAAGTCTGGAGTGGAAAAACTGAACCATAATTCATGCAGTAGTTCTTTTTCTCTGTGTTTTGAAAGTGTAAATCAAAGGTAAAATTTATACAAATAAAAACCAGCGAGTGCCTGTTAACACAGAGAGTATTGGAATTCTGGATTTGCCACACTGATGTGTGGAGACCAATGGGAGTCATATATATTTTAATGCATTTCTAGTAATTTCTAGAATTCAAGAGCAAGTATCCTGTCCTTATTGCATATTATTTTGTTTATCTTCCTTGACTTCTCCAATTAACACACATGGCCATGCTTGAAGTTATGGCTTTTACAGACCCATGTGGCTTTATACTGACACAAATTGCAGCTCAAAAGAAAAGTAAGGGAAAGGAAAATTTATAGTTCAGCCCAATACTGTATGCCAAAATCTAAAAATGGTTTAAGACAGCTTCTTAAATAATGATACTTCAAACAGTACGCTCAAGTTCCTAGGCCAGAAATGTTAGGCATTTTTGTACTTCCCCAAACACTGTGGATTTTTTTTTTTTTTTTTTTAAATCAGACAATTATTGGAGGAATTGCTGGACAATTTTCCTCCAGCCTCAGAGCTACCGGTTCTCATGATATTGGGATTTTTAAAAATAATTCCAGCTCCTAGAGCATGAATTACAATATTTTGTTATTAAAGGTAACTTACTTGTCCTTCTAACTGTGGAAAGAAAAAAGTAAATGTGAACCCGTAAGGCTAAAAAAGTTGAAAGCAAATTTCATAGTACTATTTTAGAACTATGATGGTTAAAGCTAACTAACCTCTTCATTTTGGGGACCTAAGTCATGGTGTACAGCTATGCCAATACTGCTGAATAATATCAGGAAATAGGTACTCTCCTGGAATCAACACTGCTAAACAGAATACTGTAATATTCATGTTGTATACAGAGGTAAGGCCCAAACTTAAGTGTTTTTACTGCAGATTCTAATGGCACATATGAGAAGAAATTGAAACTATATAATTATTTATGAGCACCATATAATTTCTTGTGATTGCCCTCAAAATAATGTTTTTTTAAAATCCTCTAAACAGGTCAGACAATTACCATTCCAGAAGATATTACAAGAAAAAAAAAAAAATCTATGATGGTTTTAACACCTAGGGCCCATTGAAAGAGTTTGAGTTAGATTTCTGGTCAAACATCCTGTGTCAGTACAGACAAATTGTACAGTGTTGAAGTACATGGCATTCTTGTGTCTCCACGAGATCTAGGAGTATAATTACATTAGCAGTAGGAATCATACAGACACCTAGTGTAGATTATTTCACTACCATTACTAGTTTAGATTAGGTAAGCAAATTTTGGGCATTATTAACTATGGAAGAAATATATTAGCTGTGAAAGAAATGTGTATTTGGAATTTTTCTGGAGTCAATGGAATTGCACAGACTGCATTCCAGGCAAATTGGTGATATGTAGCTTCCAGAACAAATTGATGTCTGAAAGACCATGTAGATAACTGATACCAGGTATATCATTTGGTTATATCCATGCGTAGGTGTCTCACAACAACACTGACATTGCAGAAAAGCGTTGGAGAGAGTTTATTTTAATAGTGCAGAGAAAAATAATGCAAGGTTCGGGGCGAGTCCTTGAGCACCGGTGGTAGGATTGCTGTTTGTGTGTTCTGTCTCTGGCAGAGAGTTAGGTGATATGTTACTCTGCACAGCCCCTTGCTCCTGTTGCAGACTAACCACCTGCTCGTCTGTGGACACAGGAGGAGCCAGCTAGCTGCTGGGGCAGTGCACGCTGCCTGAATGGCTGGTCCCAATCTTTTCTGAATAAAATGTTATGGGCTGGGTGGAAGTATACACTTGGCTCTGACTGGCTGGTCAAAGAGCCGGAATTGCTACACTATTTTCTTTTTACTGACATAGCATATATTAACAACGCCATTTTGTCTGGAAGTAGACTGTACTTGTGGTACTACCAAGACATGAAGAAGTAGTAAAATATGAAATACAAATCTGTGCGTTGGAGAATTAGATTATTCTGCAAAAATGAAATACTGACTGATAGTGACTGATGGCAATGTTTGTACATGAATTTTTTAACTTACACAATCAATGGCATGGAGAAGATAATGGGGATAAGTAAGATCCCATAATTGTTGGGGAAATATTCTGATTTTCAGCTCTTTATTCTTCCTTATTAGTCTCAACTCTTTCATGATAAGCCACTGTTTCTTTTTCTTCCTAATCCCTTCTAATATTAATCTATGTTAATACCGTGTATTTATGTATTTGAAATATGGATTCTAAGGTGTTATGTAGCTCTGGCTCTCCACTTACTCTGCTTCTTATTATATTTATTTTTACACATATGTATATATACATATATACATACAGACACACATATAAATATTTATGAACACATATACATTTCAGTCTGTCTGTATATGTAGATATATGTATAAATATGGCCATCTGTCTGTATGTGTGTATGCATTTAATTGCTGTGTGGTTAAGTCAAAAGTACCTGGGTACATACCTATATAGTTTTTGCATTTTGTGTACACATCTTTCCTTAAAAATGGAGTATATCGAGACATATGTTTATGTATGCCCAAACACTAAGAATTGCACAAAAAGAGGTAGCATAATTTTAAAAATAAACTGTGGAAAAGTCAGACTGCTGTCCTAATTATTTTTGTATAGCATAGAAATACGTTTGTGCAAAAAAAACCATTTCCATTGCTCTAGAGATTTATGCATAGGCTTGAGTCAATAAACTGTGGATAATCTCATTATGATCAGTGGATTGCTACCAGGATTTATGGAAATATGGACCTAAGTCTTTCTAGAATTAGGAATATATATTAACTAAATTATAAAGAACAGACATTTATTCAGATGGATATGCATCATACTGAGAACGTTTGGTCACAGTGTAGCAAACTTTGATCCTTTTTATATGTGGCATTTAAATCCATTGGAAAATAACCTTATAGTCAAAACCCTGATGTGACTCTAATGTATTGTGTAACTGTTCATTTTAGTTAAAACCAAGGGTTGGGAGGGTTGTTTTGTTTTGCTTTTTGCCCTAAGGATTGTCTAGGACTTAATCACACTTGCTGGTTTATTTCCATATCAAAGTTAAGTAGTAAATGTTTTATTAACAGATGTCTGCATCAAAAACTTCCATTTGGATACCAGCCCTCAATACAAAGTCTTTAGTACAGAATAAGAGCAGGTCATGTATTGCAATTATAACTTTCATTGTTCTCAGACAGGAACCCACTAGTGCCCCACTTACGAATGTTCTCACATATTTCCTCCAAGGAATAATTGCAAAACAATCAGAGCACATCTAAGTGGGGCTTGGAATTGAAAACTTTTAAATCACTTTTGTCAACATTTTCCATCGGTGGTTGATTTATGATACGACCTAGTCCTATAATGACACAGGAATCCTGATTTGTAATCATCCATAGAGTAGAACTGAGACTCAACATCATGGAAAAGCAAAAAAGCACTTTCACATGAGTTGATTAAACATGCTGACGGAGAATATACCACAGACAATCCCTCAAATATTGCAGAATGGGGTTTTACAAGCCAACATGTTGAAGAACTGTTTGTGTTCCAGTAAAAACTGAGGATGAGGTAAAAATTCAGTTACAAATTATTAATAGTTTTGGTTTTATAGTGGTCATTTTTGTAAGGAGTACAAGATCTAGCAGAACCGTGACAGTCTGGGATAGTTTCTTTTACTCATTTTACAGCCTTACTACAGCATTGCACGTACTATACACTGGAGTACCTCAGTGGTTTTGGGAGGCTGTCTAAACTAGACTTCCAGATTAATTCGTTTTTGGAAGAATTTTCCTCTCTGAAAACAAACATGTAGAGTGAAGCAGCATCCCCTGAAGAGGAGAAAAACCATGGAGTCACCTCTGCTCAAGACTACAATGGCAAATTAAGTAATTTATTTCATGCTTCTGAATAGAAGCTGATTTCATTCTCTGTGAATGGAGATTGATTCAATATAATTATTCTCTCTAGAGTTTTAAACAAACCAGCTTTAAATTTTTTAAGTGATGTGGCTTTTATCACTTCCTTTGGACAATATTTTCATTGTCTAATAGATCTCACCCTAAATTTTCTTCTGATATCCTGCCTAAATTACTTAACCACATATCATTATCTCTTACTCTACTTAGTTAAAATTCCTTATATCAAGTCAATTACTGTTGCCAGGAGCTGCTGCTTCAAATGTTTGAGTAGAGATCATATAGCTAAAATCTTTCATCAAAGAAAGCATTCTCATAGGTATTAAAGCATCAGCATTAAAAAATGTATATATTTCATAGATCGTCTCAGTTTCTAAGCCTATAAAAAAATCCTTAATTCAATTATAAGTATGCTATAATTATAATTAATGCAAAATTGAAGATTGGGCTAGTGATAAGGAAGATATGCTCCTCTGGTAACACTGTGCATTGGGATGGCCAGTGGGAAAACCTCCTGCTGGGTAGTGAAGCATTTGTCCCCAGGTGCCATGATTTGTCTGCAAGCACTGTTGATCTCCTGCAGCTGTGGGTAGAAACAGGTCTCTCTCTGTTCTGGCAGTCATCAAGGTACATGATTGCTCTGTCTGATGGCCATGGGATGTTAGAGAAGCAATCCTGCTTTCTTGATGAAAAGGATAAATGAGCCAGGCAGTCTGACTGATGGAGAAGGGAGGCAGTAGGAAACTGCAGGGTTAGATTCAGGCTCTTTCTAAGCAGAAGGGTCTTGATGGTGTTGGGCAGGTTAAAACTTGGGAATATCAGATACAAGTGCAAAGAAGAAAATGCTGATGACAGCTCATTGAAATGGTGACACTAGCTTTTACACTGGAGTAATCATGTTCAGGTTTGCTGATTAACTTATGGCTGCTTCACCAAAACCCCCGATGTGCATATCCACTCTCATTATGGGCTGTCATTAGATAGACCACAGTCTGGATCCCTTGAACTTAAACAACCGTATAATTTGCATTTTTGTCAAGTTCTGTTTACAGTAAATGTTGGGATCTTCTCATTCTCTGAATCTTTACCTAGTGCATCTTACCATGCTATAAGGGAGTTGGCCTAATATTTTGCCTCTGTTCTAAGCAAGGAGGGTATTGTGTGGACCCAGCCTGAGTGCCAGTCAGAAAGTTGGATCAGACAGAGTAAGCAGGTGTTGCTCACTTGCGTTAGACCTTCAAGTTTCTTCCCTGTAAATCCTTATTGCCACATGGCTTACAGCATTATTCCTATTGAAGGGGTTGTTTTGCTGAAATCTTACAATGGAAAGCAATATCTACAGATGCAGTGAATGTAGTAAATGTTGGGCAATGTAGCAGGACTGCAGGACTTCTTTGGTGCTATATGTTTGGCAGAGCTAATGACTGTACTATACAGGCAGACCCTCAAGTTAGATCTGCTCCCAGCTAAACTAATCTTTCTTATCTCATGCTTCAGCAGTTGTGGGTTGATTGTGAGAGATGCATTTAGAAGCTTGTCACATAATCATATGGGATGGTAAAAGAATTCCTGACATACTTTCCTTCCCATGGGATGGCAACATCTGCAGTAGAAAATGTTTTCAAGTGGATTTCAGTCATGCTTTCTACAAACTCTTCCTGCAAAAAAAAAAAAAGAAAAAAAGAATTATCCAAAATGCAAGATGACTTTTATTTCTGTCCTCTCTCAAACTAGTAGGTTATTTACAAAGGAGAAATGTAAATTACCTGAGATAAACACCAGTTTTAAGACAAAGTCCTGCCAGGTGCAGTCCTGCCAAGTACTGAAGTGATGAAAAATGGACAGTGTGGTCTGTAAAAAGAATTTAATTTGAGACATTCTCTATAGATATAGAATATGCTAACTAGATCGCTTGGCTACATATTTAAAAGCAGAGTTGCATTTATTCCTTACTTTTATTCTTACTCTGACAATTCCTGTAATGACTTACTATTGTATATTTCCTTATGAATACTTTACTGTTAAACTAAATCAGTTATACATCCTGTTCAAGGGATTATCTTGAGGGCATGTGGCTAAAATGGTTAAATTTTACTTAGTGTAAGAAATGACTGATTTTCCAAGGACTGAACAGTTACACAGTGTTGTGGGACAGGAGGCATATGGCTGATGAGGTTATGTGAGGAAGTAACACTTTTAGTGCAATGTTTAAGGAGCCAAGACAGTGGAGCAGCCCATTTACTTCTGGGCGGTTTCATGAACTCACTCATCAATAAGAATGAGTTCAGGTCCACCCTTTTTCAATTCATTAACCGTAATAGATGTAAGAATGTAAATAGCCCCCAAAACCACAAAATAATTAAAATAATATTTTGAAGACACCTGCTAGCTGCTGACAAAATAAGAGAGCACACTAATAGTTTAAGAAGTATTTTCTGAGGATACTATATACAGGCCTTTTCACATTCCAGTCTTACATTCCCATTGATAAAATGAACTGTCTCATTTTATAGTACGTACCACTGCTGCTGTAAGTCACAGAATCATAGAACCTTTGGGTTGGAAGGGGCCCTTAAAGGCCATCTAGCCCAACCCCCCTGCAGTGGGCAGGGACATCTTCAACTGGACCAGGTTGCTCAGAGCCCCGTCCAACCTGACCTGGGATGTTTCCAGGGATGGGGCATCTACCACCTCTCTGGGCAACCTGGGCCAGGGTTTCACCAACCTCATTGTGAAAAATTTCCTCCTTATATCTAGTCTAAATCTACCCTCTTTTAGTTTAACACCATTAAAACTCTTTTCCTGTCACTACAGGCTCTGCGAAAAAGTCTGTCCCCAGTCAGAAGTCCTATGACTTCTGTGTCATGTGTCCCTTGAAACTCAAGTTCCTTCAGTTTTAAAGCCTCACATCTATTTCTGTGTTTTACAGTATTTGAACAAAACCATTGAATTAATGTTTGCCTTGAAAAAAGCTTTTGTAGTAGTGTGAATGAAAAGTCTTCAATCAGTGTTAAAAGAATAACAGAGAGTGTAACAGATTGTATTTCTACCTTCCATAGCAGGCAAAATTGTGAAGTTCAAAAGCCAGAGGACAGAGAGAGCTCCATGTATCGTCTTTAAAAAAAGAATCTGATTATCTTGTGTTTGGCTCATGGTGGCTTTAACAGCTGGGATTGGCAGAGGCCTGAGCATGGGGACTGCACACCTTACAGTACCAGCACTTTGTTACATCTTTTCACTGGGGAGATGCTAGTATAACAGTATTATTTTAACCGTAGCAGCTACACATGGAAGGTTGGCTGATGCCAGAATACTGTGAAGTGTAAAAACGGGTCAAAGTACTTCTGTTCCATTGTATATATTCCCAGGGTGGAGGCAAGGAGGAGAGCGTAAACAAATGAATGCTTGTGCTCAGCAATATAGAGTTGGCGTTGTCTCAGGGAAGACAATGAGAGGCAGAGAAGGAGTCTGACCACATGCTGTGCTGCTGTCCTGACCAGCAGTCAAGTCAGCTGGGGCAAGGATACACAAAGCCTCTTTCTTAAGTTGTTTGAAGTCTTTTTCATTGTAATACACCCCAATAAGCTGTCGTAGACCTTGTGCTACTGTCCAAGAGAATAAACTAACTCTATATTAGCTATTCAAACCAGATAGCCAGAGGAAGAAGTTTAGAGCAGAAAAAAGACTGCTAAAAGAAACATCAAAATGATACAGTCCTCATGCAAAATACGCTGACTTTGTGAGCCAAGTGTAAGATCCTGTAACAATAAATAGAACAAACAGCAGAACTGTAAATAACTGACTGAGAGACAAAGCTGACTGCAAATAAAATCACAACAATAAAAGGGAGACTACTATAATTCTTCCTTCTGGCTTTTTTTTCTGCCTACTCTGCCACATGGAAGGAGAATTAATGTATGCGCATGCTCCATGTTGCTCCAGCCCTGCACTGCCATGCGCAAAGCAGCTGAAATGCAGATGATATATATTTTGCTTCTGCTGGCTGCTCCTCACATCTCATCAAAGGCTAATAAGGCATTTTGGATACTTCATCTCGTTTGTTATCTTCCTGATGGCATTATCATTCCAGTCAGAGAGGCACTGAATTCAGCCACCTCTGAGACCACCCATCACTTACAGGCATGATAGCAGGGAAAGCACGTCCAGAATTATGGTCACCCTGCAAGTTCTTCCTCCTGTTGCTGTCACCACAGACATATACACCTTTAGAAACTGTGTGTACCATATTTTTATTGAAAGAGTTAAATGAAAATTAACAGGGCAGCTATTTTTCTTTCCCAGTCCTTGCTGTAAGAGTAGCCTTCATACACTGGGAAGTTCTCACCCAGTTATTTTATATGCTGCACACACAGTCTGTGTTAAGTAGGCTTCAGTTGACAGCATGAAAACACTTGGATTTACACATCACTAGTGCTCCACTACAGTATATGGTCCTCTTCCTCTGATAGCTTCTGCAGAACAGTGACCTGGAAGAGCACAATATGACCACTCACAGACTAAAGCTGCCCACTGGACGTTTGCCATGCCAAGCTACAGGCTGTTCTTTTTCAGCACTGGCATCCATCCTAACTGCACAGCAGGCTTTAAAATAGTGCAGAAATTGGTACCAGTCTTCCTAAAATGCCATACCCATGAGATTATTTATTAAAAGGTTTATATCTTGTTAATGATCTCAGAACCACCCACAGGGTGTTTTGCTTTACAATCTGTACTTGTAAATTGATGATTAGGAAATAACACAAGGGATTTGTTCCAGTGAAGCACTATTTTCTCTTTAATTAATACAGGAATTTCAGGGGAAGACACTCTTCTCTCTGTTTCCTTAAGGGGAGAGTGAATCTTTATCCCAACACCAGTAAAATTTAAAACACAAGCACTGTTTGGTCCATACGTATTATTTTTGGTAGTCCAGGTAGTTTGTTACTGGGATTCTTTACTCTTTGTCCTCAAAGGTGGCAGTGAGCTTCAAAGATTTGGACAAAACAGAGCTCAAGAGCAATAAAAGTGTCTGAGCTAAGAAAAAGGTTTGTGAGGGCGAGACTCTATAGTGGACCAGCTGGATGTTGTGCTGCTTTTACATGGTACACTCACTGTGGGGAAGGGAACTGTTAATGATGTCTTGAGGCTAATTAGAAGAGTAGGAGGAGATCACTGCTCTGTGGATTTTGCTATAATCTGACTAATGATCATTAGTCACCCTTCACAGTCTAAATCAGCAAGGAGAGGTATGGCAAGTAGGTAAATTCAGGTCAAAGAAGTCAGCAATATAAACAAAGTCCTAGATCAATGGCGACTTATAAAAGATCATTCTCTGGTGAACTAAAGGGAACTCCTGTGCATTTCATGTGGTAGACATTTATGAGAAATTAATATCCTTGGGTGCTGCAGTGAATTTTATTACTGAGACTATAGCTGGACCCCACCACATGTGTATGACATAGCATGCTCTAAGGACATATTTTTCCAAACTATTTGGATTAGGAATCTGGTAGGATCACACAGGGACTCCCTTTGAGGACCTTGGCAAGGCAGTAAATGTATGCCAAGTTCTCCTCCCAGATAGAAACCTAATAAGAACTGTATCTATCTTCAGGTGCTTCATTTACACAGACTAAAACAAGCTTTTAGCCCTGAGAAGTTGCTAAATAATTGACAGCTCAAAGAGATCTCTGAGGAGACATGTCATGGCTACAGTAAAAGGGACAGAGGATTCAAGTGTTAAGACAAATCAGTGCTTGTGTAGTGAAATATGTGTCTGGTGAACTATATGTTTGGCAGAAACTTCTGTGTAGTTAGTAAAAGTAAGTGATTTAAACAAAGGTTTTGGAGGTGGTAATGCGGTGTTCCTCATTTTCTGGGGATCCAACTTGAGACATCTAAGCTAATGTTTCTGGTTTGCAGATGTGGCAAGTTCTCTACTGCATTGACATCTGTTCTGAGTGGAAATGTGCTATACTTTGCAATTGCTTTAAAAAGTCAAGTCCTACGCTTCTTAAACCAGGCAACAAAAACAAGATAGCACATTTGGCAATTATGGCAGACTTGTGAGTCTGACGAGGTGCAGCAGGGAATGCAGGAGGTTATGCAGTGAAGGAAGGGAACAAAATAAAATACTCAACAGCAATAGTGAGCATTACCTGTTCCTGTAGAAGGCATATGGCTATATAATCAGAGAATGTACCATTATACGTACATGCATGCATGCCAAATTAAGACTGCATAGGCAATTGCAGAGGAAACCTTAATTCTGGTACCTCCTGGTTGTTGAATCCTTACTTCACAAGCTTAATGTCCTTTTATATATAGGTTTTGGGAGACTTGACATCATTAATTTGCACCGCAGAATTCCCCAAAGGTAGGAGCTTGTTACATTAGGCACTGTGCAAACCTATAAAAAGGGATGGTCCCAGACCAAAGAGTTTATAATTTAAATATAACAAATTACAGGATGAGTGGATATAAAAAGTATGTGAGAGGTGCTGAAAGAAAAATGTGTCTCTGAAATATATTATAGTGATCTCTTCTGTCCCGTATCAAACCTAAAATGCAGCAATTAATTAATAGTAGTAGAAGATGTTCATACATTGTTCAGCCCCAGTTTTGTACTGAAAATGAACAAGCTAAAGATCCTTTCATCATCACAAGACAGCATCCCTTTCTACAGTCATATTTTCTTTAATAAAAACTATTTGTTATATTAAAAAAACCCAAATCACCTCCTACTAGTTCACTGGAAGCAGGCAGTAATGTACCATAGGGTGCCTACTACAGGAGGGCTTTGAGCCTGGAGCCGCCCAAAAATTCAATAGAACTGTCCTAGTAATACCTTTGAAACCAAAGATTCTTGAGACCTTCTTAAGTTTCCCTATGAAATCCTGTCGTGCTTTTCCTGACCAACCAAAACAACAAAGTACAAGTCTATACAAGTCAAAGAGCTGCAGGAAAACCTGGTACAAATTGAAAAACAAAAATTCCAATGTTGGTGGGCTTCAGAGCTGGACTATTGTGAACTCTCTGACGATCTAACAAAGCAACCCCCTAACGTTCATATAGGACATGTAAGCAGAGAGCCATGTCTGCAGCAATTGGACTGGGTTTCTTCTGTGGGTCTGTTACTGCTTTAGCCAGACCACATGCATGACAAAGTAAAACATACTTTTGTCCTTCCTCAGCCTTACTTCTTTCAGAATCAAGTACCACTTGAAGCTCAGTTTCGGGGAGGTGATGGACAGAACTACATGCAGGCTGCTTTCTCATGCATATTCACCTTTGTTAGGAAGAGAAGTAAAATTTAGTAAAGATTTTTATTACTCCTTTTCCCTTAATCCTTCTTACCCCAGCTTTATGTCTCTTCAGCAAAAGGTCAGTCTTTTAAAGCATGATTTAAAATGAGCACCATAAAACGAGAAAAGCAAAACCACACAGATCCTGGATGTTAGAAATACACTCATCTGTAAACTGTGCATTCGCTTTGTGTCAAATACATACTCCCTTGCTGAGGTCTGGTTATCTTGTACTGTTTTGTGAGATATTTTTGTGTGGAAAGAGCTGATATAAATGATGCCTCAGAGGAGCAAATGAAGGAACCAAGATCCTCATCATGTTCTTCTACAAAACAACTAATGAGATGGAGCCTTAATGAAGATCCTGAGAAAGAGAGCCATACTTAAAGAAGTATGGCTTGCAAGGGGGCAGTTTGAGAATCTCCAGATTCTTATAGATCTGCTAGAGGGGGTCCACAGTCTTTGCTGCTGCTTCCCTGATGGCACAGAATAACTGAGGCCTCATGCAATATTCCCCTGTTATTGTCAAAACTCCACTTTTAAGCAGTCTCACAGTCTGGTGCCATTCTGAAGAAAAGTCCTATTAGGCTGTAACAGCAGCTTATGGTGACCCATAAAAGCTCAGGCCTACAGCAGACTTGCCACAAGGCACAGGCTAGACAATTTGAACACTGTGAACATTAAATAATAACAAAACTGAATGCATGTAAAATGCCGGAATTTCTTTTCTCACAGAATGGAACATTGCTTAAGGCTAACCCCTTAGCAAACCCCTGGATGTGGACATGGTGACCAATGTACTTAATGCGCAGCAGTTCCCCTCTGGAAGAGTTTGAAAATGGAGGTACGTTAAGAAAGGGTGTTACACTGCTTGCTTTCACCATCTTCCTCTGTAGGAACATATCCTGAAAGCCCTGAGTGATAGATAAGATAAAAGAGCTGGCAAATGCATGTGGAAAAGTAACATGCTGATACTGAAGTTTCTGCAAACACTGGAGATGTGGGAAGTAAACCTCCCTCTGCACCTCTGTCTGGTGTAGGCGGGAGATCAGTAAAGACAAAGTTGTTGCTTGCAGGCAAGCTGTGTTGCAATGAACCAACCTGTATGCTTTGTACTAGGTTTCATTAAGTTTACTGACATTGTGTAATATTCTTAGCGTGGCAGTAAAACACTTCAGTTTTCCAACTTTGCATCCACTGAGGCTTTTAAAAATCCTGTGAATTTGTCTCTAGTCATTTGCAGGGACATTTTAATGGAGGAAGAGATATTATTATAGATTTCTTTACCTCAAACAACAGGGAAGCAGGGTACCCACTGGCAGAAAACAAAGCCAGAAACAAGAGAATAATTCTCTAGGGGACCAGAAAATACAGTTCTGCCTAGAGATAATATTTTTTATTTAAAGCTTTTATTGTCTAGATTTTCCGACTTAGGCTTCTGCTGTGTGAGAAGGGGCTGGGTATTGTGTATGTTTGGGTTTTTGCTGTTGTTTTCTCAGGGATGTTTGGCGTCTTAAAGGAATATGCAAACTACAGATGGTGCCCAAAGCAAGGAAATGTGGAATGTAGCTTGGAGTGTGACACAAAGGGAGCTCCTGAAAGCCTCCTTGTCTGCTCCTGCAGGCTGGGGGAGCAATGCAGAGTAGAGAAACTCTTTGCTCCTATTATGTTATATCAAACTGTTTGGTGAAAGACTGTTCATTTTCCTTTTCTTTCCCTCCATTGCCCACCCAAAAAAATCTAAAAGCCCAGTTAAAATTGAAAGTCCAGTTAGAATAATAGAATGTGTGGTACATTCTTGTCTTGCCTGATGGGACAATGTCTGTGCCATGGGGCATTGCTGGGCTAATTCTTTAGTGACCATGAGTAATTACGGGAGCTTATTATATAAAATTCCAATGAACTGTATTGCGTCAAAACTATGCTTAATTTAATACCTAATTTAAATAATTTCTGTATTCCCTGTGCTGAAGAATGCTAACGTGGAAAGACACCTCCCAGGTTATAGCCAATGCATTTCATGAGTTATGCTTGCTCTCCAGTGACTTTAAGCTGGTTTTAAATTATTATTTTGGGTTTGGATTTAAGAGGTTTTAAATACAATTAGAGCTCACTTTTAAGCAGCAAAGGCAAAAAAAGTGGTTTATCATATTGTTAAAGAAAATTGAGAGTTACTTTGGGATTTTTTTTACTTTTGCTTTCATTTATCAAAAAAAGTATATTGTCTAAATGAAGACATCGTAATTCTAGTAAATAATGGGGGACTAGTTCTTGCTGTTTGCAATCCCATACTGAGGCATCTACAGTCTCTTCTGTGCTAAGTTCATTTACACCCATGGCTGCTACAAACCAACCAACAAACCACAGCTGGTTGGAATGTAAATGCCTTATCTTGTAAAAAATATTGAGAATGTGTAGAAGAGAAATACTTTGGATCAAGTTGGAAACATAGGTTGTTAATTATTTTGAAGAGCCTAAGTTCTGAAAAATGCATTGAGTTTTCTGCAAAAGTTGTTTCAAAATTTTAAATAAATTCAAATTTTCCTAAGGTGAGGCATATCCAAATGGAACATTCAGACACTTTCAAACTCAGTTGTTTCTATTTCATTAAAGAGTTTGTTGGAATGGACAAAATAACCACTTATTTTGATTTAGGTATCATCACAAACCCTTTTTCAGAACCCTTCGTCCCAAAACCATATAGCCTATACCATTATGCAAGATGCCAGCTTATTTTTTCTTCATCAGCTGCCGAGGCAGTGAGTCATGGCTAAAAAAGGTCAAACAGAGTGTGTGATGTGATCCAAGCATAAAAATTTAAAAAAATGTTGTATTCAACTTTAGAAAAAGTTGAAGCTGTATGATTATTGCTTGTATGTGATTTAACACCTATGTGATAGCAATGCAATGAAAGAAGAACCGAGTGATTTAAATGCAGTCAAACATGAGGATGCTGATGTAGCAATGACATTTGCATATCTTGAAGATGTACAACTTCTGGAATACAAGTAATCAAATTTGCTAGATAATTTGATACAGATGTTTTGTGGTTACTGGAAAACAAACAAAGACCACAAAGTGAGAGAAGCCTAAATATCCTCTAATGATTTATTAGGAAAACTTTCAGCCTACATAAATGATCCTATAAAACTGACTTAATAACTGAGATACGGAACACAGTAAAACCAGACATTTTTGTCTTACAGTTCAGTGTAACCATATCCTACAGCAACATTCTGAAAACTCAAGCAGATGTTCTTTAAATAAATTGTTTCATGAAACATGCTGCTCTTTTCTTTTGAGAGGAAATGTCCTTTTGGTTGGACTATAATGGAGACACTTTACTGACTTCAATGGATGGCAGAAAGAAAACTATAGCCCTATTGATTAAAGCAGACATTTTTAGTTCAAAAGCAATAATAATACTAAATCTGAAGATCTTAGTGAAATGAAAATTTATTCCTTGGTAAAGCTCCATAGCTGTAACTGCAAGAACAGTAGAATGTTTGTTCTTTTTTCAGGGCGATGTGATGCACTGATCCCAAACCACAGTTAGAATGCCATAACACCCGGCTGCAAGCTGTCAGAGAAACACTGGAGTGCGTGTTCTGAGCGTTCCTCCCGTTGCTAACATGGAGTGGGTCTCTGATAGGCAGTTCAATAGGCTTGTCTTGGTACCACAGATGGAAAGAGGGCGACTTGATTCTCTGGTATCAGGTTGCTGATTATCAGGGCACCATGTTACAGCAAGGGAATATGTGCGAGCCTAATCTAACAATTTGTGAGTGAATGGAAAAGACCCCTGCTGATTTCAGTGGCCTCTGGTAATTTACTAAAGGATCAACGACCTTTAAAACTGAGTAAAAGCCACAGGAGACCGTAGCCTGGGTGAAGGGAATGATGTAATATTGACAACAGTTCCCTTAGTCCAGGAGCTTTTCTTTCCATGCCAGCTAAGGACAACCCTGTTTTTGCAGTAAGAACTTCAGGAATAGACTGTTAAAATATTTCATATGCCTGTAGGTTGCAACAATAGATCCACTCACCACCATTCCTTGCCTCCGGTGTTTTTGAAAATCCTTTGTAGGCAGGTGGATTTCAGGCTATGTTAGATAGCTGGGTAGGAAGTAAATTTTCAAAAGCTTTTTTCTTTTTTTACTCAGAAAGTGAAATTTTCAAAACCTTGTATGCAAAACCTAAAGCTGCAAAATAGCCTGGGCAAAGCTCAGTTTAATGGGGATTTGGATTTAAGAAATTAATCAACTCTTCAGATCCTTAAAGATTGTAGTGTGCTGAGATGAACAACTAATTATTTAAGCAATCGGATCTCTCTCAACTGATTTGTTTGCTACCCTAATGTTCAACTCTCTTGATAAAGACGCTTCTGTGACATGTCCTTTGGGAATGGACTGACTTCTGTGTATATGCACACGGCAGTATTGTGATCATACAGTGGAATAGATGGTAATGTTTATCCATATTAGTAAAGGATCCTCTGCTAGGCTGGTAATATGGTAAATACTCAATTTACTCATCAGAAGATTCACATTTCTTAATCACAGTTATTATTAAGCAGACAATAAATATGAATAATTCGGTGTCAGGTTCTCTGTAAAACAGAGGTGCTATTTATCACTAAGAAAATTCATTGTGTTGATGTGTATAAGAAAGTGTCAGATAAGAGCTATGTTATCAGAAATGTATTTTCCCCGTACAATAACAGTAACTTAATTAGTACTTCAGATGTACAGGACTACATATCTAATTTCTCAGTATATGCTACTGTTTAGAATAGCTATCTGCACGTGCCCCCAGGAACAGTTCTATATCCTCTTTATGTATTAGTCCTTTAAGTTGACTGTCAGTTCTTGCTGAAAATTTCTTTTGACGTTGGGACTGTTTTTTGTCTGTAAGTGCGCAAATTTCCATTTGATTTTGGTTATTAAAAAAACACAAAGATGGTTTAGAGCTCTGACCTATTTTATATAGAGGCTGAAATCAAATAAAAAAATAGAAAAACATTTTACACCCTTCTCTGACTGAAAACCAGTAGCGACAGTTACAGAGCAGCAGCACAGCATGTTGAAATTATTTTCTCTGACATTTGGTATTACTAGTTTTTGAAACAGGTGAAGTCCACGCTGGTGCAGAGGGCAATGAAACTCCTGTTTCTCTGCATGAACTGGTTCTGTGTGGAAAGCACCAGTGTAACAGCCTTGCAAGAGGGTCAGTCCATTATTTTGGGCTGGCAGAGAAAAGGTATTCACGGCACCAGCAATCAGCAATGTGGTCGGACTGGAGAGGAGACCACACATAGGGTGTGTGAACACAGAGATTAATTGGCCTTAAAATATTGTGTATGGGGCACAAAGAGGCTGTGGTTAAAATTCCCAGTGTGTTGGTTCACATAATGTCTCTGAGTGGGAACATGTGGCTGTAGCGTTCAAGAAGTTTTGCCTGCATATTCTTTTTATTATTCCAAGTACAATCTCCAGTTTGCTTATGCTTGATGTGATTCCCTCTATATCTCTGGTTGGACTGAATAAGCTAAAACCCTTTGCCATTTAGCAAAATAAGAGTGATTTATGTTCTCTCATTATTTATTGACATTTTCTGCCTCACGTATATTTTATATTTGGTAATTGATAGATTTAGTTTTCAGCTTTAGGAAGCCCGTTCAGTGGTGTCTCTGAGCCCCGTGTCTGTGATGTAGGAGCATAAACATGGCGTGAATATAAAAATAGAGAATTTTACTGGAAACAACTGTTACTGTAGGTGTAAAATGATGTAAGTAAATTGCCATCAGGCACGAAGGCTACCCCAGGCAAGCTGCTGGAAATATGGTAAAAAACAAGCATCTATCAAACTCTGAATTCTTCTAAAGAAGGCACTTCGCAAAAGTATTGGTATTTGCTTTTTACTTGAGAGTTTAATAGAAATTACTTGCTTGAATTCATCAGGAATGCATGTTATAAATGATGTACCAAACACCTGCATCAGTGCTCTTTTTTGTAGTCATATGTATTTTAGTGGAGCTACTCATAAATGGGGCCTTTTCTAGGAGAAAAAATTTCCGCAGACACCTTTTTATTTTTCAAAGTAGATGCAGAAATTTAAGTGAAGAGAATTTCAAAGACGCCCCCAATTCTTGTATGTAATATGATTGATAAATGGTATGTTTGTATTTGATCTTTTGAAAACAACTTATGAGAAAAAGTCCAGAAAGCTCAAAAGCCCCTAAAATTCTTTCCTCTAGAAAAAATTCAGACTGTTTGGGGGAGTTGTTTGTTTAATCATCAGCATCAGACATTTCTTTTATGTGTTTGGCAAATTGTTACCTTTTTTTTTTTATTTTGATTTGATTAATTAGACCACAATGAAGACATTGGAATAAAATGGACTGGTTACTTCTTCCTTTGTTTGAAAAATAAACATTTGGTTTGAGATCACATTTTTCCACTTGAGTGCATGAGAATATACTTCCATGGGGCTTGATTTTTCAAGATTTATTTGCAAAATGTCAAACATGTTTCTGTTTAGCTTTCTTGATTTGCAGTTATGATTTCATTTTTGTTAATCTACATTATTTGAACCACATTCACATTCTTTGGAATATACTGTTTAGGAACTTTCAACTACTGAGCCCTCTGTTAATAGGACGTTGAGAAACTTGTCAAATTCATGAGGAAAAAAGGCAGAAAATACATACCATTTTTTTCAGCAATTTTAAATCTTTCCACCTCATGACACACAACTTGTACAATCATTAAAGAGTTCTGTGACATAACCACGTGAAATTATGAAAATATATGGGGTGAGAGTATTACAAAGTGATGACAGCTGATTCCTAATTTCGTCATTCATTATATTTCTTGTCTTTATGAACAGCTTGAGATAAGCTGATTTTTGTGGTTGGTATATTCATAGTTAACATGTTGCTGTATTTCTTGAGACATATGTACTCTGCAAAATATTTTAAGCAGTGGAAGCGCCTGTCTGAAATAAATAAAAAAAGGATAATTTGGGACATGCTGAACCCATGTAGAAATCTCCCTTCCCCCTTTCCCTTCTTCTGCATCTGCATAAGGAATGAGCCACGAGTCAAACCAGGAAAACGGGTTTGACAATGCTCCATTTGTAGGCCCACTGAATAAAATGGAGGAAGATGGGTTGAAATGAGGAAAAAACCCAGCTACAAACAGAAGTTTAGATTGTTTATCTGTTTTATCTGGTCTGTGAGTCAGGCTAATTTAACATTATAATTTAAAGAGCCAGAGAGAAAGAAAAGGAAAAGCCTCACCAGTGTCCTGTGAGATGACATTACTCCACATTAAGTAACAAGTGTAGTATTTGTTAGTAATCAAAGTAAGGGATAGTTCTCCAGAGCCTCATTTCAAAATGCTACCTACTGGCTAGATTACACCTTATTATTGAATGATAACCTATGATCGAATCCTGAAATAACAGTTGAGAATTATCTTGAAGTCAGTTCTCCATTGTTAGCGTTTTCTTCTATTTTAAGATTTTTTATGTATTTTGTGGTATGTAGCAAGTGTTTCCACATTAACATTTAAATACTTAACTTTCTATCTCTGTAGTTTAATCTTATTCTTATATCCTTCAGTCTTTCCTGACATTACAGTTATCTGATAAATGCACAGTTCTCTGTGTCCTTTGAAGTAGTGAAATATTATACAGTATAGACTAGATTATCCGTAGATTAACTTCCACGCAACACCAATCATGAGATTCTCAAGAGCCTGGGCACACACTCTACATCAAGCTGCAAGGTCTCGTTTAGTACTTATTCTGCAAGATTATGGAAGTGAATTATCCGTGGCTGGTTTTAAGAAGTATCTCTAGCCACAGGTGCCTGAAGGCAGCATATGAGCTAGAATCTTCACAACAAGCAGCATTTAATTTGTTTTCTCTGAAGAGTGATTTCATCATCTAAAAGCAAAAATTGTCCCTGCTCTAATAGTCAGTCAGGACTAAAAGCCAGTTCCAAATTCCAAAATTCTGCTATTTAGGTCAAGATTTGATGCTTATTATCCACTTTAGTGATGACAATAAGGAGGAGGTAATGTCCCAACTTCCTTGAAATCATGTGGTCGTTTAAGGATATTACCTTTCATCTAAATAAAGGAAGTTTCCATCTTGTAGTTGTAAAAGAAAGGCTAAAGTCTATGAAAAACTAAAGCAAATAACCTGTGCACAACTGACTTCTGCTGCATAAACCCTCATGCCAACATGAGTACATAATGATTTAACGGTTTATATGTTTCTCTCATGGCTTTCGTACACCTGATTTGACATGAAATGCTAGAGTTACGACTGGAATGGTGCCTTGGCCTTCTCTGCATTCTGGTAACATGGATATCTGGATTGTGAGAGGTGGTCTAAATTTCTTAGTGAGTAGTCCCAGGATTACATACAGGTGAAACAGACTTGCACGTACACTCAAGACTACAAAATCTGAACACTGTGATAATTAGTGTTTCCTATAGCATCTGAAAAACAAATATTCCAAAATAAAGGAACCAAAAAAAAAAAAAAAAAAAGGAAGATATCACCCAGAAGTCTAAATGAAGAGGGGTGTTGTCTGAAGATTTATGAACCTTGTAATTCCGTGTATGGCTCCTGTTACTTGTTTCCTCACAGGGCATCATCAAACTCTCTGATATTCACAGTGAAAATAGGTTTGAAGCAAATAGCAATACCTCCACTGCACCCTTCAATCTGCTCTTTGGGGAAAATATTCTGTCTGCATTGTGCATAATTGTTCAGGTTTCCTTAATGGATACCTCCAGCGGATTGATCTGTTCTTGTGCTGGACAACTGTTTAGAAGCTTATGGTCCATGCCCAGGTCCTAATAACTTTTTCCACTCCACAGAGAGTCAGATGGTGCCCTTAGGTAATGTGTGATTCAGTCATTCCAATTCTCTTTTAATTATTAATTTCTACTCTTCATTTATATTTCATTGTACTGCAGAAAATCTCCAGTCATCACAGTGCCACTTCCATCTCTTAACAGCCTGAAATATTTATTAAACTCATTAAGCTCTGGTCTCAGTAGCTAATTACAACAAACGTATGTTTATGGAAACAAATCTAGCCATGAAGATTAAATTTAAATGAGTGCTAAAAATTCCTTGCCTTTGGAGATTTTTGTTTTTCCTCTTTTTAATTTGTCATGCTGATTTGTAACGCTTCCTAGTTATTCTGGTAACATTAGCACTGTTGATAATAACAGGCACTGTTTTTCTTGGAGAAGTGCCAGTATTCTAAGTACATATCTAATTTGTCCAGACAGTTTTAAAGTCTCTTGAATTTAAATTATAAGTTTAACCTGAAGAGTTACAACAGCTAATTACAGATTAAAATTTGGAATGAGAATTTTTTAAACAAAATGAAGTACCAGAATTCTTTGAAGTTAGGGGCACTGAACAAATTCTACCCCTTTTGTATAATGAATTTCACCAACTCGTGTATTCAGGCAGGGCTCTCAGAGGATCGAGGATGTGGCCTTAATGCTATTTAAAGGCTTCACGGGTCTTGTGTAGCTGATTTTTGAGGCCACTGCTAGACCTAAACCTGTGTGTGTATATTTACAGAAAAATAGAAAAACACTTTGCCATTGCTGGAGGCTATTCTGGAATGCCATCCAAGTTAGACCTCCTCTGAAACATCCTCTGGAGGATCATCCTCCTCTCCAGGAACTATAGATAGACTTCTGGGATGAGCTCTTTAGGCCGTGATAGGTGGCATTCTAGAGTAGTCTTCAGTCTTACACTGTCTTCCGCAACAAAATGCTCAGTAACATATTTTTTCAGTAAAGTCTTCCTGTGAAGATAGAAAAGTGTGTTCAGGCTGCCGTAGAAAAAGTTTTAGCTACTTGAATACTAACTCTTACTTGCTGAGAGTAATGGCCTTCATTTCTACTTATGAGCCTTTCTGGAAGCTGTCCCCAAAAGCACTGATGTACCTACATAGCAACTCCCCAAGAACCATTGCTTTCTGTGAAAGCACTCTCCTCTCTCCTTCAACAGAAAGCGAGCAAGCTCTTTCTCTCAAGAGATTCTGGCCGTAGGATTTACTGGGTGTTACAGTTTGGTTATGGATATAGACAATATGAGACATACAGATTGGATTAAAAAGCCTCTTGGATTGCTTTATATTCCCTAGACAAAATTTGTTATTGATGAACGTTGCTCAGTTCTGTCAATTTTTTACACTCTGAGCTGGCCTGAATTTCTGTCTAGCAATAGGTTTCAGCAAAACATTTCAGTCAAGCTATACTGGTTCACACCAGCAGAGACTTTTGGGAGAATCTGACCTCTGTTCACAGCAAGGAGCCTGTGAATTCTCATTGATGCTTTTTAATAAACTGATACCCAGGTTTACTACAAATATGTTTTCTGTGAAGTGGTGTGAAATTCAGAGCATTGAGTAAGAATTGTCAGTTATGTGGATTAAGAGACCATGAGTCAGGAAGATTCTCCTCTGAAGGAGAAAGGTAGCGTAGGAATTTTTTGTCATTTGTAGACTTTCACTTCAGTTTCAGTAGAGTGAAGGATCTGGAGAATGTACAAAACTGAACCCACTGTGACTTGGTAATGATTAGACTATAATGCCACACTTCAACTCAGTGGTATAATGCATGGCATTACAGAATTCCCATGTTTCAGAGTTATATAGCAGCATGAAAAATCTAAAATTCTTAGCTATAAAAGATAGCAGCAGATCTCAGAAAACAAGGCATCGAGAAATAGAAGTTATATGCTGAAACAGTAGTTTTAAATAGCATCTTTCAGCTTGAGATACAAAAGGTGGAAGCCAGAGATTCTTAAAAAGACAAAAGGCTTCCCACGTACTAATTAATTTTTTTAATACAGACGTTTCCTTCTTGATTTATATGTTGATGACTTTGTCTTCTACTTTTTGTAAAAATTCAGTGAATGCCCTGGAAGGAACTACTGAACAGTGTGTAGTCGAAGATGGGTGTGCAAGGCTCGCTGCTGACATCTGCGGGATGGAATGTCAGGTTTACTGGTGAAAGGAATTTGTCTTGACTTGATTCTTGGCTGCAGTGGAGTCAGGATATAAAATGTTATGGTGGTGTAGAACAGAAGAATTCCTTTATGCACATACGATGTCTAGCATATCCTTTGGATGTGCATAGCAAGTTCCACCATTTCCAGACTGACTGCTTTTCAGGCTAGAGCATCCAGAGGGACTGGATGCAAAAGTCACCAGATAAGTGCTTCTGGGTTTGTGATTGCCTGAATCCTATCTTTGCATTTAGAAAAATTGCTTAGCATTATTTTCATACTGTTTTAAAAAATATTTGTGGGTATCCTTTGAGTCAGGTTACTTAGATAGAGAAGCTTGGAGTGGAACACGGAGTGTCCCTCTGGCATTGTATGCTGTAATGAGACAGATTTTAGGAAAAAGCAGCCCCATTTTTTTTTTAATCCAAAGAAATAGGAGTCAGATAAGATATCACAGCTTGATAGCCATCAGTGTACATTGCCAAATAAAATAAAAATTTTCTTAAAGTGTTTCTGTAACTGCCAGTCAATATGTATGTGCAGAACTTGGGTCATGGTACAATGACATTAGACAGGGTTCAGAGAAGTAGGCATTCAGACATCGTAGCTTTCTGAGGTGCCATTGTTCAGCCACAGTAGAGGAGCATGTTGCACTAACCATTCCAAATCCAGTCGTTTCCTCTAGTATACTAAAATATTAATGGTACATTGCTGAGGGTGGAATTACTTCATCATTTGACTTTCCAGTTTTGTAGTCCAAGGCAGGGAATGCATAGATGTAGAGCAAGTGTACATGCTGGGGTTCCAAACATTCCAGTCACTGAATATGAAGGACTGTCTTTCCCTGTCTGAGGACTGCAGAGTCTGTTCAGATTACAAATACATTGAAGGACGTTTCCAAAAGTGCTTAAAATCCTTAAAATCTATGGTTAAGGTCAAGATTTTTAGTGTATGTGAATCAAACACATCTCATAGGCTGGAAAGAAAATGGTTTATTGGATTTTTAATGTTTCAAGAAGCATCTCTCCCTCTTGAACACCAGCATTTATTTCTGTCCCTCTTTAGACAAGAGTGGACAATGACATTTTTCTAGTCTCTCTCCACTGAGCACTCCGGGCAATAAAATGGAATTCTCCATTTTAAGTATCTATGGATTCAGTTCCGTTTTTTTTTT